>NC_056728.1:1022962324-1023034824 GCF_019279795.1 Protopterus annectens | reverse complement strand
TACATACTGTCAAACGTACCAAATGCATTCTAAAACTGTACTACATGGTATGTCCGTTGCCTGTCAAACACTACTCAACAATATTAATCTACAATTGTCTTCCTAGTATGTTCACCCTGTGCATCAGACCATATGATCATGTCCCTGCACCGATGATGTGGATGACAGGGATGTGGCACAGGCATCATCATATGCACTGAGTGATAATATTTGCCAGAGGCCTAGGCTGCACCATTGGATGACATCATGTGTGTGGGTTATGGCCACTGATATCATTGGGCATGTGTGGATGTTATGCATGTGTGTGTTGTAGTGCCCTACATTTGTTTCCGGTGTGTGTATGTGTGTGTGTGTGTGTGTGTGTGTGTGTGTGTGTGTGTGTGTGTGTGTGTGTGTGTATGTATGCACACAGGTCTGGCATGTGCCTGGCCTACACTGGGGTATTATTGACAGCTGCAGACTGTGCAGGGCAGGTTCCACAGTTCACTGTGTCTGGCCATGGCCACGTGACCTGCGCCTGCCAGGGGTTGCATGGGAACTACCAGGCAGAGGTCCAGATTGGGTACTGTCTGATGACCCATGTCCACTGGAACCGTGTCCCCGTTGGGACCATCCAGGACCATGTGCACATGGCCTGCTGTGTCCTGATGTGGAAAGCACAGCACCAGTTGCTCTGCTGCTGCTACCGCCACTATGGGAGCAGGCTTGTGAAGTAGCATGTTCATGTAGACCTTCAACAGGTGATGTAGCTGGCCTATGTCCATGTGCCTGACATCTCACTCCCACGAGATGTTCCAGCACAGGCATTCCATGCTTGAGGATTGACATGTCATGGTCAAGGACTCCCACCATGTCACCCAATCGTCTATCCAAGACATCTGCAAGATGATGGTGAGCATTTGCAATTGCCAGGATGCTGTCAGTTAAAGAATGGACAGCAGCCCTCTGAAGCCTCAGACCTTCTCTGTTGTGCCATTCAGCATGTGCCTGTGCCTCCATTACAGCCTGAAACATGTGTCTGGTGACACCAGCTGATGTGCTTTGTCTTGCAGGGTCATGTTGGCCAGGGTCCTCCTACGAGCAGCACTGGGCACATGCCTGTGTGGGACATCACCAGTCAGTTGGCTGGGATCATGGTGTGCAGGCACACCTTCCATAGTCTTTGCAACATCCGCCAACTGTCCTTCCTCTATAGCCACTGGTGATGGGGTATGTGTAGGCAGGAGAACTGTGTGTGGGGATGAGGGGGATACAGGTGGAATGGACACCAATGGCACATATTCAGCCCCTGACAACCCTGCCTATGCCTCAGTCATACTTTCATTATCACTGCTAGAGTCTGTGGGGACACTAACATCAGGTGGACCGCAGGATGACAACGAACCTACATCAACACCTGTGGGGGCAGACAAAAACTATACATTACAAGTTATACAGCACAGCACACACACAGTCAGACAGCCAGACACACGCAGACAGACAAACAGACATATACAGACAGACTGACACAGACAGACACATGCTATGGCACCCAACGACATGCAACATGCATGTAATATGGCAGATGGCATTCAGCTTAGACAATTATAGTGGTAGTTATCATACATCCCTGATTTGCATACAACAGCATGCATGTGTTATAGCAGAAGGCATGCACCTTACACATGTATAGTAGTAGTTAGCATACATCCCTGTATTGCACCATTTGTGTTAGTAGCTCATGCCCCATATCTGCAACACAATGCATGCACTATGCACCGTTGCACCGCACTGCCATGTTTTGTGCAACATACCACACATGTTAACAGACCATCGCTGACCTTTGTCCATCTGCCACTGATGCTTTGTGTTGGCCACTGCCCCTATGTGTGAGGAGGACATGTGTAGAAGGGTATGTGGAGTGAATACTATGTTTGCCTGAGCTGTCCACACATCTGGCAATGACAGTTTGTAAGGTTTAGTGTAGGTGTTTCATATAGTCTTCAATCATTCCACATGGGGAACCACTGTGATGCATTGCAGGTCTGACCAGTGTATATTAACAGGACCACCATACATTATGTGTATGTGTGTTAAATGGCCACATGGCAGATATCATGCAATTAATATGATCTGTGCATTATCAAGCCTGGTAAATAATCTCACCTGCAACAGGCTGGTGTCACTGCAAAATGCCAGACATACCTAAATAGGAGTGTCACAGCAGTAAGATCATTATCCACACCTGTGTGATAGCTACAGGGTGCAATGTTCATGTTAGCACATAAGCCAGTACAATAGACTATACTATGGAGTACGCACATCTGTGCATACATAGAGTAGCAGACTATAGTATGTGGCATGTGTGCATACATGCTTTGCATATGATCTTAACATTACATATTGTACAGTAATACATGTAACTATATGAAATATAGTTGTGCTATATGCGCAGTAGTGACTTACCAGGCAACTCCAGGCTCGGTGGTTGAGAAACACCCACCTCCACAATACCAGCTAAAGCTTGTGGATGGAGGTCCGCAGGTGTCCCCAGGTTGGCCAGTAGCTCCTCGGTACGTGTGAGTGGCGGCTGGGTGAGTGGGCCCCCCACCTGTTGCACCTTATTCCCTGGTGATTGCATTAGCATGCTGTTTTGCCAGTCTTATGAGATCCATGCAGTATAGATGCACCTGCTGATAGGTGCGATTGTGGCTGCCAACATCATTTACCCTCCTGCGGAGTTCCTCCCACTGGGCATCCCACTGCTGTGCATCCTGTGGCACATGGATGAAGAGTGTTACATGGTTGTCGAGGAGGTATGGGATGAGGACCTCATCCTCCAAGTTGGTGTATGGTGGCAGCCTGGCACGCGGCATACCTGGAAGACATAATGATGGAGACAGGTCACAGTAACTCACAGAGAAGTGCAGCAGTACAGCTGAACATACATGTGTATCACATTTATTAAGATTACAAATATGTCTTTGCAAATCTACATGACACTAAAACCACTGATATGTTTAAGTCACACACATTTGACACTTACTGGTGATTTGATGCTATCACCATATATGTGTGTGTCAAGTGATGACATTGCTCATTCTCCATGTGGATGTCTTGATGTGGGCATGTCTGTTTGACTGTACTGGTGTCTTTACCTATCAGCACATGTCTGGATGTGTTCACATTAATGCAATAGACCTTAATGCTATGTATATGTCACATATAGTCATACACCGCCTTAAGGGTCATGACCTGTGACCCTGCAGACTTGCTCACAGAAAGTTTTACATGTATGTGTTTTGCCATATACATCTACATGGCACTGTACAGCTGTTTAGCATCCTGCCATATATTACTCGTGTTGCACATGTGAAACACATGGGACAATGGCTAGCCTGATGGTATTTGCAGGGTTGGGTATCAACTATAGCTTGTATGGTCATAGTGAACTAGTAGGCTATGTGCCCTGGGTCATTTATGAGCCTAGGCTGAAAGGTTACCCAGCTGTAGCCAACAGACAGGTAAGTTTCAGTGACCAGTTCAAGCAGTGCTACAGAACTGATCCACAGGGTTACTGATATATTTGCCATGCGGTCATCACACCATGTCACAAAGAGGGGCAATGTGCAGCTTTGCTGGACAGGGATGCATAGTATGGCAGGAGTATGTAAAGTGTATGGGACAGAGATCTGTCAGGCATGTTGTGATCCTTGTACTAGAAAGGTGGATGTCAATGAAGTATGTGTTTATTTGAAATCAGGATGTATAAGTGTAGCATGTCCAACATCTCTGGGTTAGACATGGCTTTATTCAGGGTAGGCATCATGCTACATATTGGAGCTAGGGATTGGGAAGGCCAGCGTAGGCCATCTGAACATGGCCAATAACCCTTAAAGGAGATATGTGATCTATTATGGGTCACTTGAGTGTTGCGTATGGCTGAACAATGATCTCTATATTCATGGTACCTCACCAAGAGGATCAAAGGGCTCAAACATATGCCATATACTGCCCGGTTAAAGAACCTCCAGCTCTACTCAGTGGCATACCACCTGCTCAGAGGCAATCTGCACCTGACGTATAAAGCCATGTCCAACCCGGAATTAATGGACATGCTGCACCTCAGAATATCCAAATCCCATCGAGCTACGCACTAGAGAGACTTGAACCTCAGCACTGAAATAAATAGGACATGCTGGAGGGACAGATTCATAACCCAGAGGCTCCCTTCACTCTGGAATAAAATCCCAGTCCAGGTTAGGCAGAGTCCCTCATTGACTCTCTTCAAGAGGAATCTTGATGAGTGGATGAGAGATAGTAGGTTTACCCCGAGTATCACTTCTGTGTCACTGTTAGACAGAGGCACAGTATACTAACCTCGAAAAAGGGCATAGCAAAATTCATTTAAAATGGGTGGCGAAAGCCAAACACACTCTGGCTAGGCTTATAAATGCCCTAGGACAGATAGCCTAGTATGAACCTATGGTAGGCACCCTGTCATGATTAGGGGTGCCACGTACAACTACCTAACTGGTGTGGTGAAGTAACTATCAAAGGAAAGACTACTGTCCAGCTGCATCCCATACACACACAGTTTCCATTATGTTGACCACTGCCTTGGTGGTAGTTCATGGGTACAGGGTTTTTAACATAGGGGATGACAATGCAATACTTAGCTGTTAGATTGTGGCCATATGTCATACACCACACATCTGGCACACTAAGGCTCTTCTGTATGTTGACCGCAGCACACATTGAGTCAACTATTGCTCCTAGTTCATAGTCATCTGCAAACATCAATAGGCAGATGCCTTTTGTGTTAGTCTGTGTGGTATAGATAACAAAGAGGGGGAGTACCAGGAATTAACCCTGTATTACTGTAGCTGGCACTGGTTTAATGTGCTTGTATTAGTCAGACACCTTCTGTAGTGTTGGTTCTGCCAGCAATCCAGCTGCCAACCACTCCTGTGACATAGGAATATACACCTACTGAGTGTAGCTGGAATACAGTATGGGTGATGGTGTCCTAAGTCCTGGCAAGGTCATGATATGCTGTGTGACTCAACCTTACTGTCATCTACATCTGCACTGACTACATCAAATAAGTTGATCATGGTTCATGGCCTTACAGACCAGACTTTTCCATTATCAGTGGTGTCTCCCTCTTTGTGGGATGTGATAACTGTTGCTGTGCACCATTCAGTGTGTACACAGCCTGACATGAAGCTATGATTGAACATGATGTGTATGTGGAGAGAAAATTGTTCTGACATTTCTGTAGGATACACCCTGGGATGTTGACAGGTCCCATGAAAGCTGTATGTATGGCTTTAGAGAGTGCAGCTTGTACCTGCATAGTTGTTATTACAGGGGCTCTGTAGTGTACATGGATATATAAATATGTGTACCTGTTGGGGGGGTGGCAGTGGGTTTAGGTTCTCCAAGACCCTATCTTGATGAACAGGTGCTATTTCTGTAGGTGCAGTACTTCCCATGCCATAGTGCTGTGAAGCACGGCAGGTCTTGTTTTTGCCATTATGATTCATGACACAGCTATAGAATGCTCTGTGGTTGGCCTCATAATATGTGGCTGATTAGTTTCACAGCAGCTTTGTGTGGTTTTATATGGTGTATCTGCATCTTACTGTGGCTGACCAGGGATCACCTCCACTCATATGTGTTCACTCTTGCAACAGTTACTACCTTCAGTGGTACACTTTAATGCAGGGTACCACCAGTTTGCCTTCTTGTTTGTGTTTGGTTGAATCTTGGTTCTGTTTCAAAGACACAATCACTGCACTTATGTGAGTGCTTAAAGTTCATTTGTATAGGATTCAGCATTTGCACATACATTGTCCATCTGCATGGGTGCCATGACAGTCACTACTTTGCTCTTAAGAAGCATAACATTGGCTTTGGAGACTGACTATGTGTAGTATACTGTTAGCCCTATTTGTGTGACTATGGTGATCTAGGTCATTGGGGTTGATGAAATCCAACATGCATTGAGCGCAGGTGTTGGTACATGACGGGTCTTCCCAGTTCATAATGGAATAGTTGAGAGTAGCCATTATTATGGTTTTCTGTCTGAAACCTAATATTCCCCATTACAGCACATTATGACAGTTGGGAAATCTGCAGCATGGTGGGTGATCTGTCACAAGGTGCAATTTGAATTCCACTTTGGCATAAAGATAGTTGCTCAGCATAATGCATCTGAAATTATGCAAGTGCAACTAGCGTGGGGGTGTACATATCCTTCAGTGGGGGTGTACATATCCTTCAGGAATATGGACACACCTGCGGCCCTGTGTTCCATTAAAGGATAATGGGCAAGAGGTGAGGTTTGTGTTATAACATGGTCATGCATGTGTGCTCTCCGGAGCTTTGATCCATATCTCAGTCACTGCACAGATATGTTCTCCATGTTAAGGATTGACATAAGTGAGTCCATATTGAGTTTCTGAAATGTATCATTGAGTAGCGAGACCCGCAGTTTATTGCTTGGCTGTCCCTGTTACAGCAGTGGACTTTCACTTGAACTTTGCATGATGAAGGCACTATAGGAGAAACATGAGCCCTAGCCAGTATCCAGATACCAGGGGTGACAGGTGCAGGACCTGTCTGGCAAAGCATCATGGTCTGTCAACCATGTTATCCCAGGCAGAGAGATACTGGATACCCTTTGAATTGCACAAGTACATTAGACAATTGTGGAATACAGTCCTTTTGTTCCTGTACTGCAGTATCATTCTGGCCAATGGCAGAATGCTACCCAGGCCTTGGGACATACCTGCATGGGCTACAAGACCTGACAGTTCCTACATGTGTGTTTCCATGCAGTCCAGGCTACTGCATTACAGGTCCTGCACAACAACATGGAATATGCCAGAGCCATGTGTATAGTTCAAAAGGTGGTCTGAGTGCATGGGTATGTGGCTAATCATGACAGACAGGCAGCTGACAGTATGTTGCCCTCATATAGCTTGGTGTGTAACATAGTGCTAGAGTTTGCATTCACAGATGAGTACTGTTGGGCATGTTTCCAGCCAGGTGTGGCACAATTATCCAAACTATGTCATACAGTTTGTGTATTTTTTTGTCTGTCTATTCCAGCTTGTGAGGTCACTTGCTTAGCCAGATACTTAGAAGCCTCTGTGAATATGTGTGATTTTTGGTAGTATGTATGGGTGTCCTTACTGTGTTCTGGTAAGGGTATGTGTTGGTTGTGATGATGAGATGCATGTGTTAACCTACACCTCATGACTGTCCACTCCAGTCATGGCTGTAGACTGGACTGCCTTCTAGCTTCCCCCTGTAGCTGCATCCCAGACAATGTGTGGGATGTGGTGTTAGGTGGGTTTGGCAGTGTACATGGCATAGAGATTACATTCCCCCAGGATGGCCACATACACAAAGCTGATATTAGTAAACACCAGTAGCTGACTAGTGGACATGCCTGTTTGAGCATTCAGTACTACAAGTACCAAGTAATGTATTTAGTGTATTTATTGCTTATGAAGATGTTTTAGACAGCGATGCTCAAAAGTAATTATTTGTGTTATGGACGTGACAGCACTGGCTATTACAGAAACATGGTAGCTACCTTTAACAGCAATCCTCTTCTGAGGAGCACATCACATCCTGATAGGTGATTACAGATGATGCAAGTGTCTACAGGTATGTTTCCTTTTCTGAATATATACTCACATACCCACCAGAACCATGAGCTCTGTTGGGCAGAGACACCCACTCCCCAGAGTCATGTATCAATAGACTCTGCTGCCACTATCAACATGATCAGGGTATAATCGGATAGTGTAAGCCATCGCCTATGAAGCAGCTATTACACATGGGCAGCAGTCTCCTACATCTTACACTCCTACTGAAAATGTTACAATGGAGTTAAAGATGATATGCAACCTGTTTCATTACCAGTACTGCGCACTACCTTACATACAGTATCTGCAAGCAGTTATTAGGTTGACAATGAGAGGTTAGGCTACACAAACCTGAAAGTTCAACCAGTGTGTCTTTACTCTCAATATCCACTTTATGTAGGTGTGCATATGGCCATTTGGCCCAGCTCTGTAACAAGGGTCACTACACATTTGCATAACATGTACACATGCACATCTTTTATTGCTTGCAAACGATACTAGAGAGGTGGATATTATATGTTATGTGCATGGATAGTTACCTAGATCTCCCAAATTATCTTTGCTATCATGCTGCTAAATGTCAGATGAATACAGGTCATATGTATCCTGTTACTGAGTATTGTAATTGCCAATAGACATAACTAATGTTTGCCTACCATTACAGTGATGCTATGTAGCTTGTAATACATATCTGCCTAAAATTCTGTACATTACACAGTTATTGGCACAATATCCCGCAATGCAAACCATATTTGCACAGTAAGCCCACCATTAACATGTTCATCTTACTTATACACCCATGCATATGTCTACTGTTACAATATATCGACATATACTATTCCCTGTTATAGCACATACTTGTTGGACCAACCCTGAAACTTACAGTGGCTGGAAAAGAATTGGTGAGTTCCAAGCTCATATATATTATCCCTTATGGTGTATGAGGAGTTTGCCTTGTGATCTACAGCAGTACACACATGGACTACTACAAGCATTACTACTGCTCAACAATACATCACTACAAGATAGCTATTTCCACTATATGCACCGATTACACTCTAATTCTTACAGAACAGGAACCACATACACAGACATACTAAATGTTATACATACCTTCTTAGTAATTGGAGGTGTTATTGACTGGTATATTACTCGTTTTTGGTTTGTGTTTCAGTATTTTGTACTGTTCTACAGGTAGATACAGATGGTTTGAATGTGTGACAAGGCATCCTT
Source organism: Protopterus annectens (assembly GCF_019279795.1). NCBI lineage: Eukaryota > Metazoa > Chordata > Ceratodontiformes > Protopteridae > Protopterus > Protopterus annectens. The sequence goes on along the minus strand of NC_056728.1, from coordinate 1,023,025,948 downwards.
TTATAGTTAAAGATCAGTAACATGCTATCCTGATCATCAGTTGGTGTTCCTAAGTAGTTAATTACATGCACATCAGCTGTGCATCTACTGCCTTAGCCAATACCATGGCAATAGTGGAGTATAACTGAGTACTCCACTTGGGCGTTGTCCCTTTGCCTTACTTGTAAGGATGACAGCCTGGAAGTGTTGTTTGAAATCTATTGCAACAGCTGTATGGAGACAAACACTAATATATTGAGTGTAATGCCTAGAGGATTTGGTCTAAATGTGAGTCCTGCTGTTAAATTTCTGAACATTGCTACTTGAGCAGGGTTTGTCTGTACCTAATACTTCTGCATATGTTTCAGTCTGGCCAGGATGTTTGACCAGCTCAAGGCTGCATGGCTATGCATATAATGTTAGGGGGTTTACAGTGTGCTTACCAGACATCTTTAGTTTGGTGTTCATGTGTATCACACTGTGCTGATAATCAGTAACCGGAAACACTTCCGGGGGTAATTACTTTTCAACCCTCTGAAACGGGAATAGTTCAAACAAACCCTATAACATCAACAGCTGTTCCATTGTATAACAGCAACTATTTCACATAGGGCTATGTTAGTGTGTCTGTGTCCAGGTATGTTAAGGTTTCAGCAGATGTCATACAGTGGGTGAATAATTGGTTATGGTATGACAGTATGTATTGTTGTAATTAGTTTGGGTGTGAGGGAGATGTTGTTGGGTGTACATAGCAGATGCAGGTGTGTAGGAACTGCTTTTATACATCTTCTATATGTGTGTGGAGGTTGTTTCCCTATGTGAAAACCTATCCCTTAGTGGACTAATACTATGGTAATTGCAGGCTGATTCATTAAGGCACTGTTAAATGCTTTCTGTATAGCATGCAGGTACTGTTAGTCCTTGAATCCTTTTGGCAATACATCGGAATGTAATAAAGTTTTGCTAAAGGAAAGCTGTCTGGGTATTTCTGTCATGGATATTTGCAGTCTTTGTAGTTGTGTTGGTGACTGTGTCCATAGAACATATTTGTAATAGTGTATTGGCATATACTCTTCATATGTTATGTTCATATTGTTTGGGGGGGGGCAGAATGTGTGATTGCTATGGTCCATGTTATACTCAGATATGAACACCTCAGATGCTGTATGCACACACGTATGCATGTATGTGTATATATATGTATTTGTATATGTATATAGATATAGATATATAATATATATTATTGCATATGTTTATCTGTACCTCCATAGATGTGTAGATGTTTTTAACCTATCTATATATCTACTTATATATGTATATCTCTATATATCGACATGTATCTATGTATCTCTCTCTCTCTCTCTCTCTCTATATATATATATATATATATATATATAGCATACTCCTTTCATTCGGTACATGGCAGTTTGTCCTATTTCCACACAATCCTCCCTTTTGTGTTTTAACCTGGCTGAATACACAACTAGCATAGGTACATCTTAGATAGCACAGTGATAGGTTACACTGAGGATGGTGTACATGGTTGCGGGTTCTAATCCTGGAAGGGGTCATTGTTTTACTTCTCAGAGTAGGCACTGGTAGGGAAAATGTGAACATCACACATTTAAGTGGTTATAAGCAAGTTTGCCCATGGACTGCGCGACGTTAAGCAAAGGTTAAACCTGTGAAGCGCTTACCCATTTAACCGTGTTTAAGCGCCGCTTACCATCGCACATACCCATGCAAATCCGCTTGCACCTGCATAAAAGTGCTCTAAGCCACCTGCATCCAACAGCCCTTATTCTGGCCCTCAAAATAAATTAACAGCCCTTGAACCCAGGACCATGAACTTCAGAGTCACTGACTTTACCACTAAGGCATCTGAGACATGTACAAATGTTATGGTGTTTAGAATATACATTTCACTACAGGCATTCCTCACTACTGAAAACAAATGTGACAGTCAGTTGGTGTACATATGTATGATACATGTTAATGTTCATATGTTTGTGGAATTAGGTGTTGCAATGTGACATGACAGGGTGCATTATGAATGAGAAAGGTTCTTGTTTGTGTCCTTTTTTTATTGTCCCCATACTCCATGTATACCCCTCTAGTTCACTTATTGAGCATAAAACCCCACGCTCTCCTTGATGGATGATTTCATTACCCATTTTTCCTCCCGCACCACAATCTCCACATGCACAACAACCATGCCTTCTATGGTGAATTATGTTAATATTAATAGTTATAATACCAGAGCTACACGTGTTTTGTGTACACTTCAATTCCTTTGGATTGCTTCTGTGTCATGAAGTGTGTTCATAGATGTTTATCTACATGGCTATAGATGTAACTGTATATATATATATATATACATATATATATATATATATATATATATATTTATATATATGTGCATTCATATATATATGTATATATATATATATATATATATATATATATATATATATATATATATATATATATATATATATATATATATATATATATATATATTTAGTATTAATTTGTAACTGTTATACATATGTAGACTTGTTAATGTTGATTCACAAACTACAGTAGATTACAATGTACTGTACGTATGTACACAAAGTGACTGTCCCATTTGTGGTCAGTACTGTGGAATGCCTATAGTGTAAGGTGTAGTCTAAAGACCATGAAACATGTATACAACTCACATGGCTTAGTGGTAAGTCCCATGACTATAGTGTGCATGGTCCAGGTTTCAAAACCTGCGATGCTTTAAAAATGTTTTTTACTCCAGAATAAGGCTAATTTAAGCAGTCATAAGCATGTTTAAAAATGTGTTTGTGACATTAAAGCAGCAGTTAAACAGTTAAATAAACTTTAAAGTATATAACCTGTGTGCTCAAACACGGCCACATCTGCAATCTACTCAAGATATATACATTTCAGTGAAGTAACATCTCACTATGTGCTTACATAACATTACAGTCCCTGTTGACTTTACTCTCCAACACACATGGGTTTATATGGGTGTTTCAAATGTTTATTATACTGACGAATACTACCTATATATGCAAGCTGTGGTTAAGGTATACTTTTTAACAAGATAAGCATCCCTGACTTTATTGGGATTTGAACCTTGAATGCACACATACTATGCAAATGCTGTAACCATTATTGCTTTTGCCTATTTCCTATTTAGATGGTTTCTATGTGTAAGCTAGGCTAAGCAAAGGGCAGAGGCATCCAAACCCACTGAGCTTCAATTACTCTTTAAATAAAAACATATAACAAATGAAATGAGAGACTATAAATTGCATTCCCACTACATTAGACATAGACCCTCACTGACACACTTCAAGGGAAACCTTGATGTGTGAATGGGTAACAGAATATATACCCCTGGGATCATGTGCCCCAGAACCATACAGCCAAGGGGTGGGGGAGCCCCTCCAGTTTTATAGCTGCAAGAATTATTGGGGAAATTGAATAGAGTTTATTTTTCATGTTAACATGCCCTCTTTAGATCACTAAATGACCTTATCACCCTCCACCACCCCAGGCTTCAACAGCTGCAGGCAACTCTGCCTGGAATCACTTCATTGGCTATGCCTGACAGAGGCTCAGTTACTTCCTCAATGGTGCGGAGAAAGCCAACACACTGTAGCTATGCTTCTAATTGCCCGTGGGCAGATAGTCAACTACCTATCTGTGAAACTCTAAAGTGCAGGCCATCACAGCCATAATATGTGAATAAACAGAGCTTTCAGATTACAATATACAGTGACATATCACCATGTAGTCAGAAAACAGTTACTGCAAGAACATACAGAACACTGACACTTAATCACTCCAAAAGCTTATCTTGGAAGCTAGAAGACTTGTATAAGTTTAAGGCTTTCTATTGCTTACCAGTAGGTTGCCTTCAGGAAATATGAGAAACAAGCACAGATTGGAAACATACATGCAACACTACCATACTGTCTTATGTGTCAGCCTTAGGCTTTGGAATACTGGCCAAGGTTATTGGCGCCCCCATGGTGCCTTTTTTAGGGAAGTCTCAAAGGTGAATCCCACCTCCATAAACAGCACATTAGCAGAATCAATGAAGGTTATGCTACTCAACACCAGGGGTTGTGATCACAACATACACGCACTCACAGCACTCCTCAGTATGGACAACGTCAACATCTGTGCAGTAACTGAGACCAGTTTTAAGGCTCTTGAGAGCACACCAGCACTACCAGACTACAACCCATACCACACATTTCGGACACAGAACATGGACTGACACAGACATGGAGGGGTTGCATCCATATTAATGAGGGATACATACACCTCCAGGTTAGTGGGGCAGCATGATACCTCTGAGATCATCCATGTGCAGCTAACATCAGCCACAACTGCAATGCAAACTGTGTCCTGCTACAGATCACCCTCCATGACCCAGGACCACTACTCTACCTACCTGGAGACAGTGGAAAACATGACAGTCCTACCACACACCCTGGTATTGGTCGATGTCAACTACAAACCAAAACCAAAAGGAATCACTGCTCCAACGTAAACCAAAAACACTAAAAAATGAACAGTTCAAAGAAAGCACAAATCCAATCACAAATCCTTGATCCACACAGGGTACTTTAATAAATTTGACTCTTCAGTTCACCATACCAAAAGAGAATAAAATGACTTTGCAGTCAACAAATAAAATGACTTTGCAGTCCACTAACGCGATTCCACAAACACTGCATTTTCATTTGAACAACTTCATCAGATGGAGACAAATGCATACCTACACATACCACTCCTTATATTCTCATTAAGATAATTAGAACAATTAATTAATTAATTAAAATGAAAAAGCAAACACACATTTAAAGCAGCATAGTCAAAGTCATAATAGCAGCATAATCAGTTTAAAACATACTAGGTCCAATAAAACCTACTTGTTATGCATTTCCTCATATAATATTATAATATTAAAAATGATTTTAAAATAATTTTAAAATAATTTTAAATAAATCAATAAAGCAAACAGATAGCAGTTGAGGAAGGTCACATAAAGAGAAAGCATTTTTTAAAAAAGGGAAAAAACATTTCTTAAAAAAAGGAAAAAAACATTTTTAAAGCTTGGCAGATCTCAGCTTAAGAATAGGTGCCAATGAAATGGCATCATTTAAATCTGGAGGTTTATTCGCCTCAAGTGAAAGCTGCCACAGTAACTCTTTATATTCAATTGAGGTTTCCCATGGGCCACCCCTTACATCTTTTTCCACCACTTCCAACACAAAGAAGATAAATTTAGCTTCCTGACAAGTTAATTTATGACCGTATAAAGCATTGTTAGTACATTTTGTTTTCATCTCATAATAATGTCCATATATTCTATTTCTTAGCTTTCTTTCCGATTTCCCTATATAAAATGCATCACAATGGTCACACAAACCTATATACACAATCTGAGAGGTATGACAGTTAGCAAAATATTTACTCTGAATTAATCTATCCCTACTCTCTATAAAGATAGTTTGCTTAGTACAAATATAGGGGTATTGGGAACACCTTCCACATTTGAAGGTTCCCAATTTACTTTCCATAACTTTTTTCATACCGTATTTACTCTCTAAGATAGTCTTTAAACTTTTGTCCCTTCTATATGTACATTTCAAAGGTTCTTCAAAAATACATTTCAGGTCTGAAATCTGTCCAAACCTATACCATTCATCCTCCAGAATCTTCTTTATTCTAGGTGCACTACCATTATAATCCACTACAAAATTACCTGCACCTTCATAATTAAGCTTTCTAGATTTTATCTCATTCAAAACAAGTTTTGAACCTAAGATGGGTTTAAATTTGTCATATCTTGCTTCCCTGACTTCTTTCTCTATGGTCTCAATAAGATTTTTAGGGTAGCCTCGATCAATAAACATATTATACAGAATCTTACACTCTCCATCAAAGTCACTCTCTCTTGATGTCATACGGCTACTCCTCACATGTTGCCCCTTAATTATGCCTTTTTTCTGATAATGAGGATGGGCACTGTTGAAAGACAAATATGAATTAAAGAATGTTTCCTTTCTAAAAATCTTTGAATAAAAACTACCCTCTTCTTTGCCTATAGTAATATCCAAATAATTTAAGAAGTTTTTATCCTCTTTATAAGTAATATTAGTAGAGTCTAAGATATACTTAAAAAATTCCAAAAATTCATCCTCCGTACCTACCCATAAAAAACACATATCATCCAAGAAACGCTTATAAAACTTCCAATTATGGGCATATTTTGAATTAATAATATATTTGTCCTCCCAGGCTGTTAAAATAATATTAACATATGTGGGGGCACATCTTGCCCCCATCCCTACACCCTGAATTTGTTTACAAAATTCTCCTTCATAATGGATGAAGTTATTATTCAACAGTAAATCCATAAAAACTAAAATAAGATAAAAATCATTATTATTAAATTTACCATATTTTAACAAGGCTTCCTCTAACCACATCAACCCATCATTATGCGGTATAGATGACAATAGATCCACTATATCAATAGTAATGAAGATAATATTTTCATCATAAAAATCTTGTATTATGTTTCACAATAAATCCCCAGAATCCTTTACAGTCCCCTGTCCTTCCATAGATAAGTCCTTTAATTTTACATCCAACCATCTAGACATAGGAGCAGTAACTGAGCCCTCAGATGCAACTATAGGTCTCAAAGGTGAATTTTCCACAGCTTTATGCACTTTTGGTATCCCAAAAATGTTGGGGACCTTAGGCTTCTCAACGTGAAGATATTTAAAAGTATCAATATCTATTGAACCTTCCATAAGCAAGTCATTTAATACCACATATATTTTCCTATTGCCAATATTTATCTCGTTAATGGAGGCTCTAACATATTTTCCTGAATCCCCCAAAATCTCCATCATTTTAGCTTCGTATAGTATATTATCCATAATAACAGAACCACCACCTTTATCTGGTTTCATAACTCTTACTGTGGTGTCCTCCCTAATATCCCTTAGTAATCTATATTCTTCCTTAGTAAGGTTATATACAATTTTATTTTTTGAGAGCTCAGCTCTAAGCTTATTCTCCATTAAGGCTTCAAAATTTTTTAATTGTGGGTGTAAAGGCGGATTAAACAAACTTTTTCTTTTCAAAACATCACTATTCTGCCCACAGTTATTTTGTCCTTGAAATAATAGTTCCAAGTTTTTCTTCCTTAAAAATAACTTAAGGTCTATGAGCACCTTACTAATGTCCGCCTTCATATTAGGAACAAATTTAAGACCCTTTGATAATAAGGAAAAATGCACTTTACTTAATTCATATTTACTGTCATTATATATAGTGTAACCTTGATATTTATTAATACAGCCTTGTGAGACAACAAAATCTGTGTGAACACAGTTGTTTAATGTGTGTTCCCCTATCGATTCCACTGCTGGAATCTGTTGTTGTTGCTGTTGCTGTTGTTTTGATTGCCCCTTGCCCCCATATACCCCCCATAATTGTAGTTTTTTTGTTGGTAATTTTTTATTCTCTCAGACCTCCTTAAAGGGGGGTATTCTTCCAAGTTGTTCAAATCACCTACCTCATCTCCACCATGCGGCACATATTCATAAAATTCATTCCCTCTCCTCTCCGTGCCTAAACCATCCTGATTTCTATACGAATAATATCTTGGTTTAGGGTAACAAACTTTATCCTTATATTCTTTAATATCTCTATCTAATTTCCTACTTTTCCTAATGGATGCTTTATTAATATTATTTTCAATCTTATATAATGTATCATAATACTGCATCTGACCTTCTTCCACAGAGAATAACAAATCATCTATAATTTTCTGATTAATACTTTCAATTTTACTAGATAAAATTTTCATTTCCCTTTCATTTTCTCTAGTAGTAGCTTTTAATATTTCAAATCCACAATTGTCAAAAATTTCTAACAATTCCTGATGAAATACACTTCCCTCCTTCACTTTATTAGGATATTTTACCACTCTCAAGCCCTTAGAAACAATTTTTAAGCGCAAACATTCTTTCAGGTATGCATTCTCCATATCATAATTTTTATATTTAAAAAGAACATCATCTAAAAACTTAATATTATAATCATACTTTAGTTCAAAATCACCCTCATGCGAGGGCACTTTATAGTCTTTGAAACAATATTCCTTTTGAAAAATACTTTTAAAGTCTATTTTACGTCTCTCACCAGTTTGTTTATGTCCATTGCTATTAAATTCCCGTTCGTTGTTGGAACCAGCGCTCACTGCATTCTCAGTCCTAAAAAGAGTTTGTACATCCGAGGTAATATCACCATTAGTGACGCTTGTTTGAAAACCCTGAGTTCTGCTACGCACTGTGGCCATAGGAACTCCTTTCACGCCATTCTCGTATTTAGACTTGGTAAGCATTTCCTGGTTCCCTGGAACACCAGGAGATGATGTCAACAAAGGCTGGCTCGCAGGTGTCAGCAACTCAATAAGTTGCGATAACTGGTTCGAAAGTGTGTCCATCCTATCAGTGTCCACGCCCCTCCGCTGAGGTGCTTGCCTGGAGTTTGTGCCCTCTTCAGATTCCATGTAAACAGAACAAACCAAAACCAAAATGAATCACTGCTCCAACGTAAACCAAAAACACTAAAAAATGAACAGTTCGAAGAAAGCACAAATCCAATCATAAATCCTTGATCCACACAGGGTACTTTAATAAATTTGACTCTTCAGTCCACCATACCAAAAAGAGAATAAAATGACTTTGCAGTCAACAAATAAAATGACTTTGCAGTCCACTAACGCGATTCCACAAACACTGCGTTTTCATTTGAACAACTTCATCAGATGGAGACAAATGCATACCTACACATACCACTCCTTATATTCTCATTAAGATAATTAGAACAATTAATTAATTAATTAAAATGAAAAAGCAAACACTTACACATTTAAAGCAGCATAGTCAAAGTCATAATAGCAGCATAATCAGTTTAAAACATACTAGGTCCAATAAAACCTACTTGTTATGCATTTCCTCATATAATATTATAATGTTAAAAATGATTTTAAAATAATTTTAAAATAATTTTAAATAAATCAATAAAGCAAACAGATAGCAGTTGAAGAAGGTCACATAAAGAGAAAGCATTTTTTAAAAAAGGGAAAAAACATTTTTTAAAAAAAGGAAAAAACATTTTTAAAGCTTGGCAGATCTCAACTTAAGAACAGGTGCCAATGAAATGGCATCATTTAAACCCGGAGGTTTATTCGCCTCAAGTGAAAGCTGCCACAGTAACTCTTTATATTCAATTGAGGTTTCCCATGGGCCACCCCTTACATCTTTTTCCACCACTTCCAACACAAAGAAGATAAATTTAGCTTCATGACAAGTTAATTTATGACGGTATAAAGCATTGTTAGTACATTTTGTTTTCATCTCATAATAATGTTCATATATTCTATTTCTTAGCTTTCTTTCCGATTTCCCTATATAAAATGCATCACAATGGTCACACAAACCTATATACACAATCCCAGAGGTATGACAGTTAGCAAAATATTTACTCTGAATTAATCTATCCCTACTCTCTATAAAGATAGTTTGCTTAGTACAAATATAGGGGCATTGGGAACACCTTCCACATTTGAAGATGTCAACTACCCTACCATTAACTGGGAAACTTTTTCAAGTACTCACTTCCAGAACCAGAGCTTCCTGGAATTTATCACCTCATATGCCCTGTATCAGATGGTAATCTCCCTAACAAGGGATGGAAACATACTAGAATTGGTAATCACCAACATGGGCGACAGGTGCACCACAGCGGAAGTAAACTGATCACAGGCTAGATCTGACCATGAACTATTCACTGTTTCCACACCCAACCATCTCCCCCACCCATGGAAACCACAGTGTATACCTTTCCTACAGGTAAATTCACACTATGAGAGACAGGGGTGGGGGTATCACAGCCCCCACACTAAGGGAAAACACTGCTCAAGATACAGACAGATTTACAAATGCACTCTATAAGCACCTACAAGGATGTATTGATCGTGCCATCACTGGTAAACCAAGACTGACTACTCCTAGACAAGGACACCAGTCTGGTGGACCCCTGCAATAAACAGGCTATACAACAGAAGTAGGACAGTAGTCCAGAAAATCAGCAAATCCCAAGAAGGGCAGACATCCGTGGCCAGTATTAGTAAGAAATGTAGGTCCCTCATGAAATCATCCAAGGCTAACATCAACAGGAAAATAGGCAAAGATTCGAAAGATAACCACAAAGCCTTCTTTGGCTATGTCTAGGATCTAAGTGGTAACACACAGATTTGCAGTGTGCCGGTGCAATAAAGCACAAAATATACTGACCCTACTGATATCACCAACGCCTTTGCAGATACAGTCAGTGCAAACTTCACCCCCTAAAGAGCCCACAACAATACCTGAAAAGTACAGTATCCCAGACATCAGAGACACACAGGTGTAAATGTCCCTCTCTAACAACAATACACAGCATCAATGGAGGGAGATGGTGCCCCAGACTGCATCTTGCAAACACTACAAGACAAACTGACCCCCCACCTAATTAAGCTTTTAAACCTCAGCCTCTCCACAGGCTAAACGCCCATACAATGGCACATGGCAACGGTTATTCCACTCCACCAAGGTAGAAACACAACTGACCATGGTAACTTCCACCCCATAAACCTGACTTGTCTGGTCTGCAAAGCTCTGGAGTGCATCCTCATGACACTCATTAACAAAGGCATTGGTAACCTCCAAACACTTAACCCAACCCAGGTCAGCTTGGTTGAGTGCAGTTCATGCCTACTGATCCTGTTTGATGTCTTACAGACAGTCACTGAGACATTAGATAAGGGGAGAGGTGGTTCACACATACTACTCGGACCTCGACAAGGCTTTTGACACCATTCCTCACTCAGGTAATTATTGATAAACTCACCAGTCTGTACATACACCCATACATCACAGGATTGGTTGCCAATGGGCTTACACACAGAATCCACATGGTACGACTAGTGGACTCCAGGTCCAACTCTTAACCAGTCATGACTGATGTCCCACAGTGCTCAGTCCTGGGACCCCTACTGTTTGGCATATACTTCTCAGAGGTACAGGCAAACACAGGTGGACTACGGCAGACCATGTTTGGCAATGACTGCAAACTGGGAGCCATACTTTACATTCCAGCTGACACAGACATCCTTCAAGGGGCCTCACAGAGACCAACACAGGGTATGAAAGTCATGGCCTACAGCTAAGTGCCACAAACTGCATGGTCATTCCATTGTGGAATATTAAGCACCCACATATTAACACATAAGTGGCAGCCACTTTAATACAGATGAGGTAATAAGGTATCTGGGAACTAAGGTAGATAGTGATTTCTCCTTTGACAATCATATCTCCAAAGTAGTTAGGACATCCTTCTATGTAGGCCATCTGATTACGAAAGGGTTCGTATCTAGACATACTGAGGTTAAAGTGCCCCTTTACTCATCACTCATCAGTCCCATCACAGAGTATAATAACCCATTTGGGATGTACCTCAGAAGACACATCCAACAGTTGGAAAGTCCACGAATGTACCTATCCAAGAGGATTGCTGGCCTCAAACATATGTTCTATGCAGCCAGACTGAATAAACTCCTACTTAACTCAGTGGCATCTCGTTTACTCAGACATGATCTCTGCTGGCCATCAAAGACATGTCGAACTCAGGCTTAATGGATATGCTCCACCTATGGGAATCCATGTCACAGTGAGTCACACACTGTAGTGAGCTGAACCTTGCCACAACAACAAGTGGAAGATGCTGCAGTGATGGATTCCTGTCACAGAAACTCTCCATACTTTGGAACAACATCCCTAATTACATTATACAGATCCCCTCACTAACACTCTTCAAGAGAAACCTTGAAGAGTGGAAGGGGAACAGTAGATACACCCCAGGGATCCCACCATTGGCTCTGCTCCACAGAGAGACAGTTAATAATCAATGGGGTGGCAAAAGCTGACACATTTTGTCTAGGCTTATGATTGCCCTCAGGCAGTTAGACAAGTACCTACCTATGAACCTATACATAAAGTATCAGCACATGCTGATAGCATTAATTTACTGTTCAGGTGTTGACTTACCTTGTGCCAATAGCAGTTGTGTGTGCAGTAGTTGAGGACTGCCTTTGTTGGATGCACACATTACACTTCCTATACATGACAATTTACAGGTAGTCCTGTGTGTGTGCCATCCATTTTTACTGTGTGTGCAGGTGGAGAAAGGTGTCATTCCCTAGGTGCCTACACTGTCAGTGTGTGTGCTATATGTTCCCCTCATTGCCAATGCATGGGCATACTGGGCACACCTCCATCAGCCTACTGGGACTGGCTATGGGTGTTCATGGTCTGAGTACCTCTGTGCCTGTTGGGCCCTTGGCAATGGTGGTGGGCTGTGATGGCCTTCACCATTCTGTCCCTGCTGCAGCTGTTTCTGCAGGATCATAATGTGTAGCATGGCACATACTATGAAGATGTAGGAACACGTGCCTGGAGAGTACTGAAAGGCTCCACCAGATATGTCCAAGCAACGGAACCGTGAGTTAAGCATCCCATACACATGCTCTATGATGATTCTGGTTTGTGCGTGTACCTCATTATGGTGTTCCTGCATGGGTGTGTGTTCATTTCTGATGGGAGTCATCATCCACGGTTCCAGTACATAGCAAGCATCCCCCACCAGGTGGCCATATGGGATGTACCCCCTGGCAAATAGCTGATACAGCTGTGAGGAGGAATACCAGATGTGGGAGTCATGATAGCTTCCAGGGCTGCCAGCACATACATCCATGATAATGCCCTGGGCATTGCACACGACCTGGCAGTTGATGGGGGGTATGCCTTGTGGTTTATGTAGCACCTACCCTGCTCTCCGGGTGGTAACTTGATGTTTATGTGCGTGCAGTCTATTGTACCCAGTACCACCGGGTATTCTGCCACATGGTGGAAGAGATGCATATTGCTGTCCAACTCCTCCTGCATTTGAGGGAAGTATATGTGCTCATTGGCATGTGGTAACATGGCATCCAGGAACTGGTGAAGTACTCTGGATGCTGATGCCTGTGAGATCCCCATGATATCCCCAGTTGGCCTTTGAAAGGTACCTGTAGCTATTCTTCTCAGGCTTATACATACCTTCGTATCCACTGGGATGGGTTCCCCTCTGTTTGTTCGGGCTCTGAGGCATGGCTGTCACAGCTCCACAAGTTGCTGTAGGGTGTCCCTGTCTACCCTGTAATGCTCTACTATCTGCAGATCATGTAGCCTCCTGGTAGGTTACCCTGGGTCTGAACACTCTTCTCCTACTCTGGTGCCTGAGGTGGTTGTGCACATCATCCTCAACACCACCTTCAGTCTCCAACACATGCTGGTGGATCAAAGCTATGTCAGCCCCTAACATGTACATACTAAAAGTTCCCCGTCTGTATACACCAATATTGCAGAGTGTATGGGAATACACAAGTGTGTGTGAGGTGCTTTCACACTTTATACTATCTTGCTATGAATGCTGCTGATGTCATTGGGTGTGTATCAGCAATTCCAGCTGCAGAGTATTGTAATTATGGGTTTTACAGTGAGTACTGCAAGTGTGGGGCCTTTAGTGTGGAGTTATGCTTGCCTGCCTTGATTAATCTGTTGCCCTTAAATTCACTTTTAAACTTGGATCCCCTCCCATTATCAGGCATGCATCCACCTGCTGTCTTTCTTGTTTTGTACTTTCTCTACCCAGTCATGTGTTGCAAAATGTGTCTTGTAGCTGATATACTGCAAATCCACTTTGTTCTGCTGTGACACTTTACTGTTTTCTTTGCAGTACAGCCCCTCCCCTTTCCTGTTCTGCAGGTAGCTGCTTGTAGCCTTGTTAGCTGTTGTCAATGGCCCACTGTAGGTTCCTAGGTGTTAATTAGTCATTTGTACTCCAATTTCCCTGCTGCAGCATTTCCTTATTTCTTTCCTATATCCTTCCTGTTTCAGCTCTAGTGTGCGCTGCGCAAACCCGTTTACCGGGTTTAAGAATGTTTTCTTCTCCATTCACATGCTTATTCAGTTACCTTGTGTACTCTCAGCTAAGCAAAGCTATAGCCAGTTCAACGCACCCCTATCCTGCAGCTTTGCTTAGCTATGGGCAAACCTGATTAGCAATGCTCTAATGTGCTTACAGCAAAGGTGACACACCCCTCTCTTGATGTCATCTTTATCTCAACGGCACACCTCAGTGTTATAATGCTACACTGTGAGGTGCATCCTTACACCAGCGGGGAATCTTTGATTCACTATTACTCCTCTCATTTGCATGGCATTGCCTACTAATTCCTACCTACCATGCATAACACTGTCAGAGCCCCTTAGCAACCCTTGTGCCATGGTGTGGTGTAGCATGCCTGCCATTCACTATTATGGGGAAATCATGATATGTGTTACATTGCAATTTTATTCTAGGTTTTTCTGTTTTCCTTGAGATCCCATTGTGCGCCACTGCCCTGCGCTTCCACTTCGTGATAGTGCGAATATAAATATTAAATGTTAATTTTATATTTTGTACATGTTTTTTTATGCCAATGGCTATATATTTAGCCATTGGCATATATTAACTATATAATACATGTGTTTGGTCGGCTGTCATGTTTCCGATTTTATGTTTGCAAAAATGTAAACCATTTTTTACAGTTTGCATTTCTGCATGCTTACACTATGCCTGCACCACTTTCTGGATCACTATATACCTTCATTTGTATGCTACACTGCTGCACATGGGGTAATTAGCATACAGGGCCCGGGAGCTGTGCGGGCATAGCATATGCAGGAAGTGCATGTGGGAACAGTTCATACCTGGATCGCTTGCCGGCCATTTTTGGTGTTGGAGCGCTGTCGCTACACCTGCACCTGGTGCAAGCTTCATGAATCCTTGGGACTGTATGAAAGCCCTGGGTAGATAGGTGCAGGCCATCCATAGCAAACCAGTTTGAAATGTCTGTCATCTCCTCACAGACTGTGTGTGTGTGTGTGTGTGTGTGTGTGTGTGTGTGTGTGTGTGCAAGCGCAAGTGTGTGTGTGTGTGTGTGTGTGTGTGTGTGTGTGTGTGTGTGTGTGTGTGTGTCTGTGTTTGGATAAAATCCTGAACACAGAAGGTTGGATTTTTGTGCAGATGTTTGGCATTTTGGCCATTCAGCATTATGAATGCATTTTTACACACACACACACATATATTAATACATATATATATATATACATATATATATATATATATATATATATATATATATATTTATATATATATATATATATATATATATATATATATATATATATATATATATATATATATATATATATATATATATATATATATATATATATATATATATATATATATATATATATATATACATATATATATATATATATATATATATATATATATATATATATATATATATATATATATATATATACATATATCCCTTGAATGACTTCACAAGCTAAGCCAATTGTTGAAGTCAATTATCTTTTGTTCATGTTACAGCATCAGTCTTGATGAGGGTAAGATGCTGCTCAAGTTTAGCCTCATAACTGTCTTGTTCACATATTTCAAGAGCTTTTTCAAGTGCCCTTCTTCACATAGTTCAAACACCTATGTCTCAAGTCATTTACTACACTTACCCTGGCTGTGTCATTTGTTTACATGTGGCACAAAGACTTACATGCATGGAATAGTCAGCTAGTTGTGACCCTCTCATTACTCAGTCTGGTGAGTGCTGTATCATTGTCTCTCACTATGGAGTTACCTATGACTAGGATATTGGATTGGGTGGAGGCTTGCCTTATGAGCTTTTTGAAATGAAACACTGTGAGTGTTAGATCATGCTTCAAGGTAGGTGCTGTTTGAGTTGAGCATTTCTGTAGTGGCTGAGGTAACTTGTTTCTTAGGTTTCATTTAGGAGGTCCTTATGGTCAAGGTAGAGTACTCTTAAGAACCAAAGTAACAATTTTCTGGGTTTTTAGTGACTGTTAATCACTAGGAAGGCCATGAAATGATATTATTCTGCTCCCTCTCTCACAGTAGCAAAACAGAAACAATCCCAGAGTGCGGTTCTGTCTGGTTTCTAAGAAGCAAATGCTACACTCCAGTGATTGGTAGTCTAGTCCCAGATGCTCAAGATTTTAAAATGTAGGTGGTAAAAAGGGTAATACTCTAAATATCGCAGTGTGCACTGAGTGAATAGCATGATATGAAATAGAGGATAATTTAAACTGTAAAAGTCTAAGGGGAGGGCTTTCCCAGGGAAAAGCTTTCAAAGCTAAATTTACATTAGGGGCTGGTAGCTCGAAAGCCATCAGGAGAGAGTGAAATGCTAGTTACGTATAATGCAGGCCACTTGTGTCCCACATTAGGAAACAAAATAACCAATGAAAACACACATACAAGTTAAAAAACAAGTGAAATCAAAAACCCAGATGCTAAAGGTTACTGTACACCTGCAATACTTTGCCAATCTCATCTAAAACAGACCGACACTTAAACCTAGGCTGTCTAAAGCACTAGAACAAACAAATTACTCAATGCAGAAAATAAAAGTATCAATTTACTCAAAAAAGAAAACAAACTGCATAAACAGTATTGGCAATGTAGAAAGAAGCTGTAAATGGCTATATTAGTTTGGCAACTAAGTGCAGGTACACACACACACACACACGCACACACACACACACACACACACACACACACACACACACACACACACACACACACACACACATATGAATTTCAAAATATTTCCGTGCTTTTTTCTGATTTTAAATCTCCAGCAGAGAGTCAAACAGTGATTACATGTGATGCATCTTGAGTCTTATCAGAAGACAAGGCAAAATTACACTCTATTTTCATACAAGAAAGCAAATTAACCAATGAAAAACACGTTTATTCAGAAATTTATACTAACAGTATATCTGCCAACTTTGCATTTTTCTAATATAAATTCCATAACCTAATTAGTGTTCTAAATATTACGTTTTTGCTTCTGGACAACATAGCGATTAATTAGATTATAAGCATTCAGGTAAAAAATTAATGAGCTGCTGAACCTTCGAGTACTGTTATTTAACAATTGTGATATGTATGTACTCTGTGTCTTGTTAACTCTGTTTCCCAGAAATAATGTATCCTGAATTTTTCATAATGCTGGAGAATGCTGCAACAGTCTGTACAGTCAGGCTGCACTATATGCATGCCTAGTTTACTGACCTGCTTTGCTCTAACTGACTTTCCTGGTTAAATTTATCATATGACCGAAAGGTTAGTTTGACTGTGCCTGGCAGCTAATAGGAACAAGAATGTATTGTAAAAAGGTAAATATTTGAACTGGTGATGAGTTAGGCTTGTAAAAGGTTTAGTAAAGAACCATGTTTACAATTATTTTTATTTCCTTGTCAGGTTAAAATTTTCTTATAGTAAAAACAAGTGGTTGTATGCCAAGGATTTTCAGAAGAAAGACTTTTTCCTTCCATTTAGAATCTTTTGGGTTGATGGCATGTTTGTCTGTTTATCAGGTGCTATTTGTCTGACCTCAGAGCAGTGTGATCTTACAGTAAGAAATGCACTTTGCTTAATAGCAGACCAATTTGCATAGAGACTTGTGCTGTATGTTGTGGGTAGGCAGTTAGGATAGGGTTAAATGGGTTAGTTGAGGAGTAGGATGGCAGGAAGTGAGGTAGTAGAAATTAGGATGTTTATGATGTGGGTAGGGAATTATTTAAGGTTAATCAGTAGGGAGGTTGGTCTGTTTTGGTGTGGATTGGTAATATATGCATATTGTTGTTCTGACTAAAGCCCAGCAACCAGATACTCTGAAATTTAAAAATAGCTTTGTTGACAAACTGAAGGTAAGTGGGGAAGTTCTTTGGGGTTAGGATAGATATTGTTTTGATTCATTGGTTATTTAGTAAGCTGTGGTCAGGGTACGGTTCTTTCTGGACTGCTGATGGAACAAGGTCAGATTTTCTTGTATACAGTATGTTCACATTTTGCCTCTTAGTTTGTTCTGTTTCTTAGAAAGTATTCAAGTAATTTTAAATTTGCAAAACAATTTGTCTTTCACACCTTGTATCCTTCAAAAATGCACATTAATATAGCATGATTATTCAAGCAACTGTTTAGGGCGGCCACGGTGGTGCAGTGGTTAGCATTGCCGCTTCACAGCAAGAGGTTCTCCGGTTTGATCCTCGGCTAGGGTGCCATTTGTGCGGAGTCTGCATGTCTTCCCTGGGGTCACGTGGGTTTCCTCCAGGTGCTCCGGTTTCTTCCCACATCCCAAAGACATGCTGCAGGTGGATTGGACACTCTAAATTTGCCCTAGGTGTGAGTGTGTGCATGTGTGTGCCTTCTGTGGAAGGTTGGGCGCCGGGCTGGCAACTCGACACTATAAAACTCCACTGCCAATCATGAGCGGACAAGGTGATCTGCTGTGGTGACCCCTAACCAGGAAAAAGCTGAAAGCAGAAGATTCAAGCAACTGTTTAATTTGTAAAGCAATCAATAGAAATGTTGGTTCCTTGGTATTTCTTGGTACTAGACAGTTGTGAGGTTTGTAGTGGCACATGTAGGCTCAGTCCATGACTATTGTAGCCAGCCTGTTGTTGATTTCTGCTGTGGTTGAGGGCTGGTGGCCCAATTTGGGCTAAAGGTATGATTGGTGCTGTCAACCAAAGGCCATGTTCACCATGGTGTGCACTTAAATGTGTTTATTGTGTGCAGAGATGTGACAGCAGTTAAATAAAATATGGTGAGTATGCACACAGCACTTAGTAATGGCGCTGCATTTATGATTAGGTGCAGATTCATCACAACCTCTTATCTGCAGAATATGGACACTGATGAACGAGTAATAATATTGCAAGAAGTTGACAAGTTAAGGGAATGTTTCTGAATATGCATTTTCAGAAGTGAAAGCAATTTGTAACAAAAAGGAGAGAAAGAGAGAGAGATTTTGGTTAAGATCCAGTGGTTGGGTTGTTTGTTAAAAAAAAAAAAATAGAGACTGGTGAATTTTACAGGTTTACTGGACAGTTATTTATCATTTATTTAGCTAGATGGTCTGGTTACTGACAGGCCATACCTATGAAAAAAATGCAGGGTAATACAATGGTGTGAGCTGAGGATGATGGGGCTATCTGGATGATGCGTACATTTATGGTGTTGTTGCTGTTGTATGCAATAGTTTATTTAAGGTTAGTAGGGTTTTTCAATATGCAGTAGGTTCCTATTACTGGAGCACTACCCAATATTTATAAAAGGATCTATGTATGTATGTATATACGTGTATATATATATATATATATATATATATATATATATATATATTTTTTTTTTTAAATATATATATATATATATATATATATATATATATATATATGGGTTCCTATGACTTCGTCGAAAGTTCATTTCGTCTAAAGTTCATTTCGTCGAAATTTCATTACATCGGCAAGCATTTTAGGAGGGGGGCTTCACCCCCCACACCCCCCAATGTGGGGGGCTGTGCCCCCCACACCCCCCCTAACTATATATATCAACTCCAGGGTCGCACAACATTGGGGAAGGGGGCAAATGCTTGTCGATGTAATGAACTTTTGACAAAATGAACTTTAGACGAAATGAACTTTCGACGAAGTCATAGGAACCCATATATATATATATATATATATATATATATATATATATATATAAAATTAAAAAGGGGGTAGCAATAGAGTCTCTTTGGGATCTGACTCGTGTTACTGTTTTACAGGATGGTGAACGTTGTGGAAGTAAAGGATCAGTAAGCAACCGTTGTAGCCAAGTTGAAGCACTGGTACAAGAAGAAATGGCAGTACAGCATCCGGAGTCAAGCTGTTATGAGGGTTCCCCAGCTGATTCAGACCAAGAATGCCAGAGTCAGAGAAAAAGAAAGGCTGATGGCCAATCAGCAGTTCAGGAATGACCCAGGAGGGCTGTGAAAGCCCATGCATAAGTGCCTGCCACCTCCATAGCAGTTCTTTCAACATCCTCATGTAATCATATTAACATTGTTGTGCAAGGTTTGGAAGAGGAAGGAGCTGTTTATTTTTTTTTATTTTTTATTTATTTTACATTTGTTGACCGGTATAGTCCGACTGGATGCATGTCCATTTTCAGCGGAGGCCCGGGGAGAAAAGCTCCAAGGGTAAGCAGATACAGCATTACATAATACCAGCATTACATATTACAAACAGATTATTTGCAGAGATTACATAAGTAAACAAGTTCCACAGGTTACAGTTAGTCCTGAGCACAAGTCAGGATTAAATTAAATTACACAGTAAACTGGTTAACAGATTTTCACACATTCGAGTTAGCCTGGCTTGATACATTGACATAGCCAGTTAAGTGACAAATGTTGTTTGAGTCTAGTTTTAAATTGACCAAATCAAGAATAAAAGGCTAGCACAGAGAGACCACGTTCCTGTTAAAACATGTAGCATAAAAATAAAAACCTCGTGTACAGGAACGTGAGGGCTTGTAAAACTCAACACTGCTTGTTCGCAAAGTCACAAAAATACTGCATTCCTCCGCAGACACCAGCATGTAGTACTAAGCAGCAATTGCAAGTAAAAAGCAAAACCAGAAAGCAGTCCACAACGTCCAAAACGATAAAAAAACTTCTTTATTGCATGCAGTAGTAAGCGCTTTCACCAGAATGGCTTCCTCAGACTGTAGCAGCATACACATCACACAGTCATTAAATAGCTTCAATAATTAACAACAGGGTGTTGTTCAAATCAATTAATTAAACAATAAAATATTCATGAAGCATCTACTATGAAAACATCCATTATAAGACATAGATAAAAACAACAGTTAAAAACAAGCAAAAGTGACTGTTCAAAAAATAATAAAATATATTCTATATATTATTTTATATTTAATTTTATTTATTCACAGCTTTACCTAACTTCCTTCTTTTCAAAAAAGGTTGTAGACTAACTTTATCATTCAACCCAGGGGTTGAATCAGCTCTGCACCTTATAATCCATCTGAGTTCCATCTCAAGTGTATAAGCTTCCACATCCCCACCTCTCATGGTGTCATGAATAATCTGTAAAACAAAAAAGGTAAAGGAATGTGTAGTCCCTGCCTTTATCTGATGTTTCGCTAGTGCATTAGTGATATCACCTATTCTCATTTTATAGAGATGTTCCCTAAGTCTCAATCTCAACTGCCTATTGGTTTTGCCAATATAAAACGCTTGGCAGGCAGTGCAACTAGCGAGATAAATCACATTTACTGACCTACAATTAGTCCCCTGGGTTGAATGATAAAGTTAGTCTACAACCTTTTTTGAAAAGAAGGAAGTTAGGTAAAGCTGTGAATAAATAAATAAATTTAATATAAAATAATATTTTATTTTTTGAACAGTCACTTTTGCTTGTTTTTAACTGTTGTTTTTATCTATGTCTTATAATGGATGTTTTCATAGTAGATGCTTCATGAATATTTTATTGTTTAATTAATTGATTTGAACAACACCCTGTTGTTAATTGTTGAAGCTATTTAATGACTGTGTGATGTGTATGCTGCTACAGTCTGAGGAAGCCGTTTTGGTGAAAGCGCTTACTACTGCATGCAATAAAGAAGGTTTTTCATCGTTTTGGAAGTTGTGGACTGCTTTCTGGTTTTGCTTTTTACTTGCCATTGCTGCTTAGTACTACATGCTGGTGTCTGCGGAGGAACGCAGTATTTTTGTGACTTTGCGAACAAGCAGTGTTGAGTTTTACAAGCCCTCACGTTCCTGTACATGAGGTTTCTAGTTTTAAATTGACCTAAGGTGGAAAGTAAGGTAATATCAGCTGGAAGAGAGTTCCAGGATCTACTTACAGAGTTTGCAAAGAGAGAATCACCGGCTGTGTTATTAATTTTGCTAGTCTGAATTAGTAGTTTGTTAGAGGATCGAAGCGGTCTAGGATTGTTATAGGGGGTGATAATATTTTTAAGTGCAGGAGTATTGTCCGGATTATAGAGGATTTTATAGGCCATAATCAGTTGGTTATACTGGATTAGGCTAGGTAGTTCAAGCCAACCAAGCTGATTTAGATTGATGCAATGATGTGTCCTAAAAGGCAGCCCAGTGGCAAACCTGGCAATGTGGTTGTAGCAAATTGAGAGTTTGTTAAGGACAGTCTTGTTCAAATTCGAGAGTAGAGGGGATGCATACAGAAGGGTTGAAAGAAGGTGAGAGCGAACTATGGCAATTTTAGCTGGAGGGGTTAGGAAGGCTTTTATTCTGTAAAGTGACCCTAGTTTTTTATTGATGGTTTTGATAGTTTGGTTAACCTGTAGGTCAAATTTGAGATTATTGTCTATGATGACACCTAATAGTTTTGTAGATGTGTCAGGGGAGATTATTGTGCCATCATTTGATTTTATGGTAAAGGTGAAAGTGGTAGACCTACGTGTTGGTGAAAATAACAGCATTTTAGTTTTTTGGGGATTTAGGATCAGACAATGTTCAGAAAGCCAGTTTTCTATTGTATTAAAGGTGGACTGGGTAGCTGACCATAACTCTACTGAAGATGTGGCTGAGCAAATCAGAGTAGAGTCATCAGCATATTGGATACAGCTGACTTTTGGGATGACAGTATAAAGGTCGTTAATGAAGATGGAGAACAGCAAGGGCCCTAGTATAGAGCCTTGTGGTACTCCAAGGGCATTAGGTAGAAGGTTAGAGAGTTTGGTCTGCCAGAGGACAGCCTGCTGTCGACCATTCAGGTAGGATTGAAACCATTGGAGGGCTCCAGTATCTAGACAGAATGTTTGCAGGGTGTGGATTAAAAGTTGGTGATCAACCATATCGAATGCCTTGGAAAGATCCAAAAAGAGGGCTGAGGATATATAATTATTGTTGTGATTATGGTTTATGGTGTTAGTAAAGGCTAGGAGGGCTGAAGTAGTGCTGTGATGAGGACGGAAGCCATGCTGAGTGTCTGCCATAAGGCTATTTTGGATTAGGTGGTACATGAGTTGTCTATGAATACATTTTTCCATAATCTTTGCAAGTGGAGAGAGTATAGCTATTAGCCTATAATTGGAGAATTCAGTAGAGCTGCCTCCTTTGTGAAGTGGGATTACATAGGATATTTTCCAGATGGTGGGAATCTTAGCTTCTACTATGGTTCGATTGATTAGTATTGAGACGGGGTAAGCAATAGCATCAGCTGATTTTTGTAGGTACTCGGCAGGGAGTTGATCAGCAGAAAGTGTAGTGGGTTTTAATTTTATGATCAAGGTACGGATAAGTGAAGTGGTGACTGGTTGGAAGCTGAACGCAAGTAGGTTTCTAGGGGTGCTACTTTCGGGACCAGGGGAGCTAGGAGTTAGTTGGCTAGCTAGGGCTTGAATTGTCTCAGTAAAGAATTGGTTAAAACTATCAGAAACATCTTCAGGGGTTTTATCAATAGTAGCAGCAGGGATTGGGGTTGAAGTTTGTCCAGGATGTAGTAGATTATTTAAACCTGCCCAAAACTTCTGAGTGTTATTTTGATTTACTGTCTGTAAATTACAGTAGTATTGTTTTTTGTCTTGTAAAATTGATTTTTTGGTTTCGTTCCTGGATTGCCTGTATTTAATGTGATCTTGAGGGACTTTAGAAGAATGCCATAAAGCCCATGCTTTGTTTCTAAGGGTAATTTTGAGTTTAGACTCTATAGAAAGCCATGGTGCAGTTTTTGCCTTGGTTCTCTTTGAACGAACAGGTGCATGCAAATCAAGGATCTCAAGGAATTTGTTGTTAAAGTATGCTACTGCTTCCTCTAAGGGGAGGTGTTTTGGAATAGACCAATTACATGAGCTGTTAAAGATGATAGTTTGGCAGGTTCTTTCAAGAGCTGAGTGCAGGAGATAGGGCTAGGCTGCAGGAGCTGTTATGGTCTGCTGCAAAGGGTCATTCACCTCTGGGCAGGTTGCTGAGGGATGTTTTGATGGATGCTCAGGACTCAGGGATAGAGGTAGTTCCCCCATTTGCTGGAGTAGTTAGAGGCATTGCTGGTGTAATTGCACCTGGAGCCTACATCATCATAAGAGGTTCTGATCTCCCAGGAGTTCAATCTCTGTTTCCCCACAAGGCAATCTTCTTTTTAACATCACATTTATACCTAACAGTAAAGAGGAAGATTTGGAGTGGGGACTGGATAGACATATTCAAGCTGCTGAATGCAGATGGTGCACAGTGTTTGGCCAAGGCTGATGCCACAATAGCCAAAGATTTGGAGCTGGTATTAGCAGCACTGGGAAAGAAGAAGCAGGGGATGTACAGAGCTAGAAAATGGGACAACTGGATCCTCTGCTTTGTTTATATTATAGTGGTAGTGTTAGGGAAAGATATTTCACAATCTTTATTGCTTTTGACATATTTCATCACAATCACAGAGGCTCCGAAGTTAAGACTTCATTGTGCCTGATTATAGTATGGCCACCCTTCTAGGAATCATAAAGTGATAAATAAAATATGGATATGTGAGCCAAGACATGCCAGAATATGGCCTAACACTATGGGAGATAAGTCTACTAGTCAAACACAAGTTGGAGTGGGCAAGAATGATTCTATAGTTGGTACTGGATGAGCAAGTCTGCTGGATGAATTGTTTTTGTTTTGCACATTTTAGTTTAATTTGTGTGTGGGGGGGATCACATGCTGCTTTGGCATGTGAATGCAAAGATGGCTTATGGTGTACACGTCAGTTTGACAGTGGTAGATCCAGAGTGCTATGAGCACTTGCTTTGTGTGGCATTTGTCATTTTTGTGGGCTCTGGGGGTCAAGTGCCTTTTCAAGAACGAGCAGGTAGGTCAGCCTAAAAATTCTCCACTTAAGATGGATGTGCTATCTGCCTTGTTGGAAGGTTATCCTGATAAGGTAGTAGCAAGGGAGTTAATACTGTGTGTTACAATAGGATTCAGTTTAAAGTCCCAAGGTCAGGCTAGTTTAGGAATTCGAAGAAAGGGAGAATATGGCTGTGGCTTTGCTGTAGAAGGAAGTGGAAGCAGGTAGGGTGTTATGTCTATTTGCATCTCCCCCATTAACTCAGTTTCGAGTCTCCATTCTTGGGTTGGTACCCAAGAAGGGGGGGGGGTCATTAATTTATCATTTGTCTTCTCCTGAGGGTGGATCAGTCAATGATCACATAGGAAAGATGCAAAGGTGCAATTAGCATCTTTGGAAGATACAGTTCACATTATTAAATCATTTCTAGACTCATTGTCAAGTTAGAATTTGCTTGATACCAATCAAGAAAGAGCATTGGCCTTGGCTGAGTATGTTTTTAGTGGGCAAGTTTTATATATAGCAATGGTGATGGGGTGCTCCATTGCCTGTGCAACCTTTGAGAAGTTTAGTTCATTATTACAATGATTGTAGCATCAATGATTCCCAGGGAAGCTGTCAGCTCATTACTTAAATCCTTTTTGTCTAACTGGGGAGAGTCTTGAAGAGGTCAATGAGGCAATGCAAGCATTTATAGCTTTGTGTGGTGAGATAGGCATGCCATTAGCACATAACAAGGTGGAGGGCCCTTCTAAATGTTTGGAGTTTTGGGGTCTGGAAACTGATGTTGAGACAGATCTATTCTGCTTGCCTTTAGATAAGCTTAGAAAACTAAGGTAACACTTTCTTAGCTCGGAAAAAAAGGAAAAAGTGTTACTGACTGAGGTTATGGAACTCGAGGGTTTGTTATTTTGTCTGCTCCAAGAAGATTTATTAGACCTTGGCAAACCTTTGGATGGAGGTAGTTGGAGTATAAGCTTTGTTGGGTGTGTGTGTCTGTCAAGTGTTGATAAGCAGGATTTTGATTTGCTGTTTTAATGGCATTTTGTTTTGGCTGGACAACTGAGTATTGTTAAAGGAGTTACATACATGGACAGATAGGGAAGTAAATAGTGTGGGAAAAAATAGCCCGGGAATTGTTATGGCGAGGCTTGTATAGGCCCTAGGGCTGATAGCCTAGTACCAACCTATGAACCTATGATGGTGATTTTTAAGGATCAGAATTTTCCCACTGAATGGCCAAGCAGTTACACTGAGGACTGGAAGAAAGATATGGCATTTTTGTAGTCGATGACAGTTTGCGCAGCTCTACTGGTATGGCAACATCATTTGCCAATCAAAAGGTAGTTTTTCACTCAAACAATGAGGCAATTGTACAAGTACTGGCTATGAAATTAGTTAGATCCGTATTTGTGCAATAGCTTTTGAGAAAGTTAGTCTTCCCCTCTTTAAGGACTAATCTTTTATTTTCAACTCACCCATGTGCCAGGCAAATTGAATTATTTAGCTGATAGCTTCTTTTGTTCTCAGTGTGACAGATTTCATCAGATGGCTCCCGAGGTGGAATTTCAGTCAACGGCAGTTCCAGATAAAGTGTGGAAAATTGACAGTTTGTACTGGGTAGGCTACCATCATAGTTTTAGTCTAATTCAATTAGAAGGGCTATTTTCATAGCATTTAGGCAGCAGCTTCCTTTACAATACCTTGGCTGGTCAGTTAAGTTGATTTGTCATTACCTAGTATATAGGTGAAAGGTGATGAAGGTGATCACACAGTTAGACTATATATGGCAGAACTGTGGTGTGCAGGTTGATTAGTTTGCAGGGTGAGATGACGCACTGAGGAGTGTTGAGGATGCTAAAATGTTGTGAGAGAGAGTTAGGGCTGTAGGGTGTGATGGGAGATTACTGTTAAGTAAGTCTTTATTAAAGAGTGGTTTTAACTGTTTTTCATCTGGTTGCATCTACAAAAAGAGACTGTGTTTTGTGGTCACTCTTAGCTTCTGTTAGAAATCTACATTTCCAAAAGAACAATAGGCCAAAACCTATACTACTACACAGCAGCGTTGGCCTGGAACAAACTTCCTCTATCCATTCGAACTATTCTAAAAACTCTCAAGTTGAAAAAAGCTTTAAGAGTAACATTGCTTAACTCATGGCTCAGCTGCTGCCAAAATACAGCCTAACTGTCTCTACTCCACTTCCTCACCCCCTCTCTTTCACATCCTCACACTATCTCCCTCACACCTCACCTTCTTTTTCTCCCTCCTACACCCCATCTCTAACTACCTTATACCTACTTTACACCTTTTACCACTCCTACTTCCCTTTACCTGCCTATCACTTTTACCCCCCCCCTCCTCTAATACTAGCAGCATTTAGTGAGACCTTATAAACCCTACTGTCTCTCCAGATCTACATGCCCATTCTTGTTTGCACCTTCCCAAATATCACAGACTAAGATCAACCTATTGTATTACGTCCTTCTTATTCCTCATATCTGTCTTTTACAATGCTTTGTATGTAGTGTTATGCCTTTTCTTTTTTTCCTGTATGTAGTGCTTTTTCTGTATGGAGCTTTTGTCCCTGGGCCTCCTTTGAAAAAAGTCACCTGTTCAGCCAGATATACCCTAGTTAACAAATACCAAAATAAAAAAAAAAACAAAATAAATAAAACCTTTAAGTATGTGGGAGCTTTAAGGATTAGTAAACAGGTAGGATCTTTGTATTGGCAAGATGTTTTCCTTACTTGATCTGCAGTAGTAATTTTGTTGCATAAATCTAAGACAGTTCAGAGAAAGCAAGGGCAACAGGTGATATTACAGGTATAGGTTCATAGGTTCATAGGTTGATACTAGGCTATCTGCCCTAGGGCATTTATAAGCCTAACCAGAGTGTGTTTGGCTATCACCTCCCTTTTAGATTAGTTAAGGTCACAGAAGATAGCCCTTTTAAAGTTAGTTTACTGTGCCTCTGTCTAGCAAGGACACAGAAGAGATCCCAGGGGTAAACTTACAATCCCCCATTCACCCGTCAAGATTTCTCTTGAAAAGGGTCAATGAGGGGCTCTGCCTAACATGGACTGGGATCCTGTTCCAGAGTGAGGGGAGCCTTTGGGATATGAATCTGTCCCTCCAGTATGTCCTATTTATTGCCGTGCTGAGGTTTAAGTCCCTGGAGCGTGTAGCTCTAAGGGATTTGGATTTCCTGAGGTGGAGCATGTCCATTCATTCTGGGTTGGACATGGTTTTATACGTCAGGCATAGGTCGCCTCTGAGTAGGCGGTAAGCAACTGAGTAGAGCTGGAGTTTCTTTAGCTGAACTGCATAGGTCATCTGTTTGAGACCCTTGATCCTCTTGGTGAGGTACTTTTGGGGTCTATCCAGTTGCTGCAGGTGTCGGGTAAGGTATATCCCAAAGGGGGCATTGTATTCAATTATGGGCCTGATAAGTGATGAGTAGAGGGGCACAATGACCTCTCTTGATCTAGATGTGAACCCATTCATGATAAGGTGGGCTATATAGAAGGTCTTTCTAACCACTTTGGCAACATGATTGTCAAAGGAGAGATTACTATCTATTTGGGTCCCCAAATCCCTAATTACTTCTTCCGTACTTAATGCATTACCACTTATGTGGTAATTTGTGGGCACTTTGTTTTTCCCAAAGGGGATGACTATGCACTTTTTGGCATTTAGCTTGAGGCCATGGCTCTGGCACCAGGTATCCATCTCTGTGATACCTTTTTGGAGGATGCTTGTGTCAGCCGGAGAGTTGATTATGGCTCCCAGTTTGCAGTCATCTGTGAACTTGGTCAGCCTTAGTCCTCCCGTGTTAGCCTGTACCTCATAGAAGTATATACCGAACAAGAGAGGTCCCAGGACTGAGCCTTGTGGGATGCCACTTGTAACTGGTTTTGAGTCTGACATGGCACCTGCAATTCTGACCATGTGGGTTCTATCCCTGAGCCAGTTTGCAACCCATCTTGTGTCATAGGGGTTGATATTTAAGCTGGTGAGCTTATTTATGATGCCCGAGTGGGGTATTGTGTCAAAGGCTTTTGCGAGATCCAGGTAGGCTGTGTGGACTACCTTCCCTTCATCTTTGGCCTTAGTAACTGTTTCAAAGACGTCAACTAGGTTTAAGAGGCAAGATCTGCCCTTAACAAAGCCAAATTGGGTAGGAACCAGTGTTTGGAGGTTCCCAATGTCTTTGTTTATGAGTTCCATGATCACTCCATAGCTTTGTAGACCAGACTAGTCAGGCTTATGGGGCGATAGTTACCGGGGTCCGTTGTGGCACTACCTTTGTGGAGCGGGACCACTGTTGCTGTACGCCATTCTTCGGGTACATATCCTGTAGTAAGGCTGAGATTGAACAGTGACTTTATGTGAGGGTTCAGTTCTTTTTGGAGCTCGTGTAAGACACAGCCCGGGACACCGTCCGGTCCCATTGATGCTGTGTTTTTTGCTTTTAAGAGGGCAGCTTTCACCTGTGCATCTGTGATGTCAGGGAGGCTACATTCTGTTGGGATGGACATCTGCTCTTTTGGGGGGGAAGGGGAGGAGAAGTTTGCACTGAACCTGTCTGCCAGGATGTTGGCAATGTCTGTGGGTTCAGTGTATTTTTTGTCATTTTGCACTAACTCAGAGCATATCTGGGAGTTGCCACCCAGATTCCTGACATAACTAAGCAAAGTCTTGTGATTATCTTTAGCGTCTTGTGCAATTTTTATTTCAAAGCTAGCCTTAGATGATTTTATGAGGGATCGTAGCTGCTTGCTAGTACTGATCAGAGATGCCTTTCCTTTTTGGGATTTTGCTCTATCATGTAGTAGCTTCCTCCTTCTGTTGCATAGCTTATTTATGGCTGGGGTCCACCAGACAGGTCTCCTGCCTTTGGAGGAGTAAGTCTTGGTTTTATTTGGGATAGCACGATCCATGCATTCCTGTAGGTGTCCATAGAATGCATTTGTAAAGGATTCTGCGGTTTGGGCAGTATTTTCCACTGGCCCAGGGGCTTTAAAGGATTCCACCTTGGTTTTGAGAAGTGTGAAGTTTGCTTTTGAGAAATTTTTCACCATGGTTTCCTTGGCTGGGGGTGGGCATGGGATATGGATGTCCAGTGAGATTAATTTATGGTCTGATCTTACCAATGAGGGGTTTACCTCTGGGGTGGAACATAGAGTCCCCATGTTGGTGATGACCAGGTCCAATATGTTGTCCCCTCTTGTGGGAGTGGTGACCAGTTGTTCCATAGCATTTGAGATTATAAATTCTAGGAACCATCGGGCTAGGGTGTTGGGGCTTGAGTAGTTTTCCCAGTCAATGTTTGGGTATTTGATATCACCCAATATTATGGTGTTTGGGAGAGACCTTCATATTCTCAAGTGTTCTCAGGAGTGCCAAGTGGGGTTCCTGAGTTTGGGAGGGTGGTCTGTAGTTAGAAGGACATATTGTGTCCAGTGAGATGGACAGTGTTGGGGTCAGGAACTTGTGGCTCAAAAGAAGAATTCTTGATTTTTCAGAGCATTGCTGTAAGCTAGTTGTAGCAAGGCAGTGCATTGGAACTGTTCAGAAGGCATTGGCTTGTCAAAGGTTTAAAGCAGGTAATTTCTCTAGCCATTTGCTTCAAATAAGAAGGGCCACAGATTTTGCTTTGGCAGGATCATTAGTTACAGTTATTAAGTGGGCAGGGAGATGGTTATCTGACGCATTTTAGCTTATGTTAGATAAGTAGTTTAGACACTGTTTTAGTTTGTTAGTATGAATGTCTTGGCTGTTTAGTGTTTTGTTTTGATTTTTTTTCAAGGCACAGCAAGATTATCATTACTGGTCATTCCTTTGTTTACTTTTAAGCTCTAGGGGTGAAGATTAATCTTTGAAAAGCAGAAATACAAGCAAACCAACAACCACGAAAAAGCTAGAGGGCACCAGCCATTGCAAAAAGCTACAAATATGGCCAGAATAGTACAAGAACACTCCTTTATTAAACATGAAGTGCTTTTTCATCTCACTATTAGTGAGACTTTTTCAGACTAAAGACATTTACACATCATCAATATTTAAATAAATTAACAACTGACAGATTACCCCAACCACCAATCAGAACTACTTAAAATAATCTTCCTTGCAACCTTAGTCTATTGATCATAAAATTGGTGCATATATCCACACTATATCATCCGACATCATATAAACAAGTGTTAAAAATGTCTAAAAAAAATAAATATATATATATATATATATATATATATATATATATTTAAAAATATTTAAAAACATTGAAATAAAGTTACTACAACCACTATTCATTAACCCTAACTCCTATGAACACTAGTCATCCACATAGAAGAAAAATGTGGAACCATACAAATACATCCCTACATAAGTTCTTACATAAATAATAAAATAAATTCAAAATAGCAGTCACTTATACCACTCCCCCCCCACACACACACATATATAAATTCATTTTTATTATATTATAACTTAAACTCATATGATATTACCTTAAGAGACTTTTTAATTTTAAAATACACGACTGAATAAATTTCATTCAGGCCTGGATGCTGACAGGCCCTGGATCGTAATTGCCATTTTAATTCTAGTCTCTCCAGGAATAGTGCTGCAGGGCCTCCCCTCATATCCAGTGAAACACAATCAATAGCTCTAAATTTAAAGGAATGGGTAGGGAATTCTGTTACATGTCTGGCCAATGCATTATCCTGTTTTGTAGTCTGAATGCTATAAAGGTGCTCATATACATTTTCCTTAAGCTTCCTATCATTTTTTCCAATATAGAAAGCAGGGCACCTCTGACAGCATGCCAAATATACTACTCCCTTGGCATTACAGTTAACTTTTTGAATGGTCTTATAACTTATCTCTCTAATAGTAAACTTTTCACCTATGTCCATATATGAACAATAGGCACACCTACTACATTTGTGCATCCCTTTTCTGTTGGATCCTTCATTACTTCTGTTATGCATACTTAATAGAGCCTTAAGGTTGTTTCCCTGTTTGAATACCACTTTAGGGGGATCTTTGAATTTTGAAACCAGGGCAAAATCTGACCTAATAATATCCCAATTTTTATTGATAATCTCCATGATGCCATATCCATCTAAACTAAACGTGGTAATGAAGCTTACCCCTCTCGTCAGTTCACCCGGGTTCTCCAGGTATTTTGGGATGGCATCTGAAACACTTGCTTCAGACTCTTCACCTAAAATAGGCCGGTAAAAACCCTTTAATCTCTTTTCCTTTACTTCGTGTATCAATTTTCTTACAAATGGGACCGGATACCCCCTTTTGAAAAACATCTCTTCAAATTTGTCACATTCTAGTAAAAATTCCATATCCCTAGACACCATTTGAGCTGCCCCTTCACCACAGATCATTTCTGGAACAAAGGGTGACAGCTACTGAAATGAAGAAAGGCATTCGAATAGGTGTCTTTTCTAAAAATCTGGGCAGAATAAGAATGGTTATAAAGTACTTTTAGTAAAAATTCTGTATCCCTAAAGTGGTTTTCAAATGGGAAAACAACCTTAAGGCTCTATTAGGGATGAGTAAGAGAAGTACTTAAGCATCCAGCAGAAAATGGATGCACAAATGTAGGTGTGCTTATTGTTCATATATGGATATAGATGAAAGGTTTACTATTAGGGAGATAAGTTATAAGACCATTCAAAAATTTGTCTGTAATGCCAAGGGAGTAGTTTATTTGGCATGCTGTCAGAGGTGCCCCGCTTTCTATATTGGAAAAACCTATAGGAAGCTTAAGGAAAGAGTATATGAGCACCTTTATAGCATTTAGACTACCAAACAGGATAGTGCATTGGCCAGGCATGTAATATAATTCCCTACCCATTCTTTTAGGTTTAGAGCTATTGATTGTGTTTCACTGGATATGAGGGGAGGCCCTGCAGCACTATTTCTGGAGAGACTAGAATTAAAATTGCAGTTACTATCCAGGGCCTGTCAGCATCCAGGCCTGAATGAAGTTTATTCAGTCATGTATTTTTAAAATTAAAAAGTCTCTTAAGGAAATATCATATGAGTTTAAGTTATAATATAATAAAAATGAATTTATATATGTGTGTGTGGGGGGCGAGTGAGTGTTATAAGTGACTGCTATTTTGAATTTAGTTTATTATTTATGTAAGAACTTATGTTGGGATGTATTTGTATGGTTCCACATTTTTCTTCTGTTTGGATGAATACAGTGTATATAGGAGTTAGGGTTAATGAATAGTGGTTGTAGTAACTTTATATCAATGTTTTTAAACATTTTTAAATATATATATATTTTTGTATTTTTTTTATACATTTTTAACACTTGTTTATATGATGTTGGATGATATAGTGTGGATATATGCACTGATTTTATGACCAATAGACTAAGGTTGCAAGGAAGATTATTTTAAGTAGTTCTGATTGGTGTTTGGGGTGATCTGTCAATTGTTAATTTATTTAAATATTGATAATGTGTAAATATCTTTAGTCTAAAGAAGTCTCGCTAACAGAGAGATGAAAACCTCTTCATGTTTAATAAAGGAGTGTTCTTGTACTATTCTGGCCGTATTTGTAGCTTTTTGCAGTGGCTGGTTCTCTCTAGTTTTTTCATAGTTGTTGAAGATTAGTCTTCATGGCAACATATAATGCCATGTTCTTGTGAAATTGGATGTGATTTGGTGTGGTTTGTAGAGGTATCTGGTGACAAGTACTTAAGAAAATTACATGTTTTAGTTTGATTGAAGAGAAGTTCAGGTTGGTATTAATTCATCTAAGAGGGAATGACCTGGGGGTGATGTCTAAAAGGCAGTTGATGGCACACATCATCTGAGACTTGCCCCGGGATTCATAAAGCTTGTGCCAGGTGCAGGAATAGCATCGGCGTTCTAACACCAAATATGGCCGCCGAGCGATCCAGGTATGAGCTGTTCCCACGTGCACTACCTGTATACACTAAGCCCACACAGCTCCTGGGCCCTGTATGCTAATTACCCCATGTGCAGCAGTGTAGCATGCAAATTAAGGTATGTAGCCATCTAGGAAGTGGTGCGGGCATAGTGCATTCATGCAGAAATGTAAACCGTAGAAAACAGTTTACGTTTTTGCAAACATAAAATCGGAGCCATGACAGCCGACCAAACACATGTATTATATTGTTAATATATGCCAATGGCTAAATATATAGCCATTGGCATAAAAAAAATGTACAAAATATAAAATTGACATTTAATATATGTAGTCACACTATCACGACGTGGAAGTGCAGGGCAGTGGTGCACAAAGGGGATTGCAAAAAAAATATAAAAATATAGAATAAAACTGCAATGTAACACATATCATGATTTTCCCATAATAGTCAATGGCAGGCATGCTACACTATACTATGGCGCAAGGGTTGATAAGGGGCTGTGACAGTGTTATGCACAGTAGCTAGGAGTTAGTAGGCAATGCCATGCAAATGAGAGGAGTAATAGTGAATCACAGATTTCCCACTGGTGTAAGGATGCACCTCACAGCGTAGCCTTATGAAACCGAGCTGTGCCCTTGAAATAAATATGATATCAAGAGAGGGGTGTGTCGCCATTGCTGTAAGCACATTGGAGCATTGCTAAACCGGTTTTCCCCTAGCTAGGCAAAGCTGCAGGACAGGGTTGTGTTGAACTGGCCATAGCTTTGCTTAGCTGAGAGTACACGAGGTAACTGAGTATTCGTGTAAACGGAGATGAATATGCGCGTAAACCTGGTAAACGGGTTTGGGCGGCATGCACTGCAGCTGAAACAGGAAGGATATAGGAAAGAAATAAGGAAATGCTGCAGCAGGGAAATTGGAGTACAAATGACTAATTAACACCTTGTGTCATGTGGGTATGATGCTCAACCGCAGTCACACCCAGTATAACTCCCATTGGCATACCAACTGATATCAGACACGTTCACATGCCCTAGCCCATAGATCCTCAGGATATCCCCTGTGGTGCATGTAGTACATGTGCATTACTGCAGTGTGGCAAATTAAGTAGTTAGGAAGTGTATTTGAGATCCTGGCAAAGTGTGGCAATGTGTTTGAGTCCCTTTAGAGAGTGTGGTTGTGTTGACAATGACATCTGTTCATGTGGACAGCCATGTGTGCTTAATGTATGTCTACTATATCTCTGTTGCAAATGTCGCTCACCAGCACACATATATGTTCTTACAGCACACCAATATGTCAGCCAGTGTGACACATGGAGCAACTGCATGCACTAGTAATGGCTAGTTAGTCAGGGCTCTTGAACCCTGTACTGGTAGGTGTGTGATAGACAATGCTTAGGTTTTTAGTTTCCAAGCCCCTCTCTGATGTACTTTGCCTCTGTGTGTCCCTCCCACACACTCTCTGTTGGATGTGGAGTTGTACACCTGCTCAGCAGCAGCTTGTGTTTCCTTTGTAAGTGATGGTCATGATCAGGTGATGGCCTCTCAAACCCCATTGCAGTCCTCCTCTAGCTGATTGCATGTGGAAAGCTGTGGTGATGTGTTCTGGAGGATAGCCAATCGCATGGAAACACACAGTACATCTAGGAGCTTCATGCTGGTGTTTGCCCATGACAGTCGCCAGAGTGGATCCTGGATCTGATGTTGAGGCACAGCCATCACAGATGATATCTGGATATTCCTCAAACAATATACACAGTGAAAGGCCAGCCTAAAGACAGGGAGGGTGATGTGCCGATATGACCTGCATGTAAGTGTAGCTATGCTTAATTGAGACTACTAAGTAGTTTAATGCTATGTGTGTACTGGCTATTCTGCATGTTCTAAAACCGACAAGACAATGCTCTGTTTGTGAGGTAACCCCATCGGAAGCCATCTGTGGACTGTAAGTGTGTGGAAGCATTTGTTTCTTTGTGTTACTCACTAAACACACATCTGTGGAACTGCGTAGCTGTTATGTGAGGATTGCAGCTCAGTACATGGTGATAGTGATGAGAGTTACTGCCATTGCATCCCCTGATTGGACATATGTCACATGAAACTGTGGTATGACAGTTCATGGTCTGAGGCTCCTACAGTGACATGCCAGTAATGGGCCACCGTTCATGTTTCTGCCATCACAAGTTTTCTACACTGCAATAATATGTTATGCAGTATATATGTATGTGTTGGTTCTGCAAATGCCATCTGCTGTGTTGGGTTGATGGTTATATGTATGCATGCTGTTATAAGTAATCCTGAATGCTGCTGACTATTACCAAGCCATATCTGTAAGTTAAAAATGCAACACCATAGACTGTATGGGATTGGAGGTCCCAAGGAACCCTCCTGTCCCACTCTCAGCTGGCTATGCAACAGCACCAGCATCTGGGGCTCCAGCCTTGAGCTCCACCTCTGTTGGCTCTTGCACCCACCTTCCTCGCGGGTCCTGCACACTGAGGGATGGGGCTTGTTCCCCTGGGAGCAGGTGCACAGGAACCTTGTCTGCTGTCGAACAGCGTCCCGACGCAGTGTAGGGAGCTCCAATAAGGGGTTTTGAGGACCAGATGCAACAGCTCCCAGGGCAGAGTGTCACATTTAGAGGGTGAGCCTGCCCTCCTAGACAGTCCTTTCAGCACACACAGCCACCTTGCAGCTGTTTTGGTGCAGTGGTGGCTGCCCATAGGTGGGGGACCTCCATTCCACATTTTCCATCTGGGGGCTCATGGCTTGTGACTGCAAAACACCCTCCCCATCCAAGGTGTATCCCCCACATGTCATATACTGACCCTGTATGCTGTCTTGTCTGTCATCCCACCCAACCTATCCTCCACGAAAGCATACCTACTCCTTTCCCCACATCCCACTCTCACCCTTTACAGAAACAAAAGGCCAATCTGTTCCTAGAACAACATTTACCCCATACATATCTGTCTATTTCACACACATGTCCACTGGACACATGTAACCTTTTTAATTTGCATCACAACATACTCTGTTGTCCTCACTCTGTCTCTCAGCACATGATCCTGGTATGCACATGACTTAAAGGTGCCAGGTACATGTGATGCAGATGACCCCATTGTACACACACAACACTATTAGTCCCTTCTATGGTCACCCCATTTACCTTTTTCATGATGATGATGTCACACACCACACCTTGGTAAGAGTAATTGTTCTCTACATAATGATTGGACAGGAACTGTGTTAATGTAAATAAAATGCATAGGAGTGATGTATTTGGCCAATACTTGCATGTAGCTGACTGACACATGTCTCCTCTGAGGGAGTCTTGATATTACATAGGACAACACCACTACATAATACAGGCATTGCTGGTGTTTCCTCTTCATTCCTTTTAATGCTTTGTTGTCACATGGGATGTTCTTTTTGATATATATATAGCGTATCTACATCTGGACATAAACACATACATTTACATGATGGAATACATTTCCTGCACTGTTGAATGACTATGCTGGATGATATGGTTGTGATAACATCCAATGTCTATATATCTGCCATGGCTTAGTGGTAAATCCCATTGGCTGAGGTGTGTGGTGGGTCATGATTTCAAGCCTTACAGAGGCCAAGCGATTTTGTTGCTGGCAGTTGGATATGGATTGATTAAGACACTTTAAAGCAAAGCCAGGGAGCAGGTGTGTGCATATAGTTTACATGGAGCTAAGCAATGCTAACCTCCAGTTACAGTTTCTTATACTCCAGTTAGCTTCTACATTGCTTCTCACCAGTGTGATTGGTGATACCGGCTACCAAACAGGCTTACACCCGCCACAGACTTGCAAATGCACTGCATTTGGTAAGCTTCAGATCAGACACTCACACCCCCTGGGTGGGAGTGGGAGGACTACACATTACCTTTGTGGAGGTTTCCATTGCATCAGATTACATGCCTACAGTATCAGAAATGGATGCCCATTAGGCATAAGCATGCCATTTTGACTGGGTAATGAATTCAAGGCCTGTCCAGAGCTCTGATTCATACTATTGGTGTGTTCCTCTTACAATCTGGGTAAACTGGGTTCAATAATACATGGGAACTGACACCATTCAATACAAAACAAAGTAATTGGGTTTTGGAACCACATCCTTCAGCCGAAGCCATGCTACTGCATACCTATTATTCTATCATCTTTTCTAAGGTTGTAAATTGAATATGTGTTCCTGTCCCTATCTGACCTTCAAACGATTGGAGACAGGATATCAACTAAATCAGGGACAAGCCATGACAACATCAGGGACACCCTAGGGACACATTTAAAAATATTAGTGCTGTTAACTTGACTCATTTTTTACAGACTCAGGAGCATATGAATTCATACACATTTTCTGAGGTAAATGAAGTTTATAACTCTTAATTGTTGTCATTATTCACCACCTTCTTCCAAAGTCACTTGGTTTTAGAAGGGATTAACTGGGACAGAGTTAGAATTTTGAGTCAAAAAATCAGGGACGCCCCTTGGAAATCAGGGACAGTTGAGAGGTAAGGGTCCCTTTTTGTTCCCCCAACGGCTTATGTCTTGGTCCAGTGGATTTGCTCTTAGGGTTAAGTAGGTATGGGCGTAGCTATGCCCATTTTGGAATATTATTTACATCCTCGGGCAGAAGCCCACATGACTGGGCGCCTAGCCAACACTTGTATGCCTAGGCCCATAATTGCATACTCCATAGCTCCCACTTGCCCTCCTCTACAGCAATCATCCCATTGTGGTGCAAGTGGAGAAACACACTACTACACACTGCCCACTCTTCGCATGTCGGACATGTCAGGACAAGCAGTTTCCACTCCAGGTTTATCAGGGCTTGCACAACCTATAGGTCTATGATGTCAACAGCCTGACAGACTGACTGACTGCCCCGAGACCTTACAGTGGTGTGTTTACTTTTATTGTGTGTCTGCATGTCTCACCGGGCTTCTGCTGAGGGGGTTGATGCCACGGTTACACATTTGTTGATTGACCCCTCACCCCAATATGCACAGCCTGTGAACATATGTAATTTTGTAACTGTTGTATCACATCCTTAGCTATACATGTGTATATTTTTATTAGTCACATATATATATATATATATATATATATATATATATATATATATTATTACTATATACAGATATATCTGTATTTGTATGTATACATGTATATATTTATATATTGCTGTCTATATATATATATATATATATATAGATATATGTATGTATTGTAATATTACTATATACAAATAATATATCTGTATTTGTATGTATACATGTATATATTTATATATTGGGTTGTCTATATATAAGTAAATAACATATAATCATAAGGTCTGCATGTATATATCTATATTTGGGTGCATGTATATGTATTCTGTCTCTATGTATACATTTGTACTCAATGGAGAGGGAGAGGTATATCTCTATGTCACTATGGGTAGATATATGCACACATACCTCAGCCCTCTACATATATACATCTACATCTTTGGTTATTCTGTTCCTTACAAGGATTACACTTTGCTGCAGTGGACTCTAGTGGTGTGGTTGCTCATTGGCATGCTCTATCCAATGAACACTTTTGCTTACATCCTGGGCTGTCCATAGGACCACATCAGCCAAACCTTACACCTAGGACTCATAACTAGCTACCCATAGCTCCCCCACCTGCATCTCCTCTAAGAATCCATCCTTACTTGGTCTTGGTCGGGTCTGAACACACAACCACACTGCCCACTCTCCACTCTCACGGGACCTTATGTCATACATTGTCTCGACTCCATGGGTCATCA
The DNA here is from genome assembly GCF_019279795.1 of Protopterus annectens. Lineage (NCBI taxonomy): Eukaryota > Metazoa > Chordata > Ceratodontiformes > Protopteridae > Protopterus > Protopterus annectens. The sequence continues at coordinate 1,022,986,285 of NC_056728.1, read as the reverse complement.
GGGCTTCCTAATCTTGTATTCTGTATGTACACACCCCAGCCAGAATGTTCAGCATACTCAACTCCTCTCTTTTGGTCTTATGTCACTTTTGGGTGTCCCATACCCCAAGATTCCCACTTGGTGCACTGTGCACTTCCCCTTGGTTGTATCCTGCCCATGGTCTGGGAGCAGTGTGGGCTATTTACATTGTTTGTGGTTTGTGTGTGCATGCCGTCTGTGTCCCGGCCAGAGGCTGAAGGTCACAATGGCTCCCACATTTCCTACTGGGGTCCCCCACCTCCATCACATAGCCCCGTGAACATATCATTCCTGTGAGCTGCTCCCCATCATAGCTGTACATCCGTGTACATCAACACACACACACACACACACACACACACACACACACACACACACATCATCAACAACATTACATATATATATACATACATACATGCATGTCCAGAATCCATACATATATATACATATATATATATATATATATATATACATATATATATATGTATATGTCCATCCATATATACATATATACATATATATATATATATATATATATACTCATTTTGATACATATATATATACATATACATATACATATATATATACATATATATATATACATATATATACATATATATAGCCCATATATATATATATATATATATATATATGCATACACATACATACATGCATACATATCCAGACATACACACATGAGAGAGAGAGAGACATAGGAGACGATGATGATGGCCGGAGACACTGACCAAGGACATGGAGAGGTCTGAGACACACACACTGACCACAGACACACATGAGACCAGGAAAATGGACCAAGAGTGGAGGAAACCAGGAGAGAGACCCAGGCAGGACAACCCAGGAGGACCAGGATGGACCAAGACTGACAGACACAGACAGACACAGGGACACATGAAGGTGACCACACAGAGAGAACATGGACACATGGAGTGGCCCAGGTGACAGACCAGCTGACAGGAACGGCCAACCGACCCAGACGCATGCAGCCCCAAGGACAACCCAGCAACACACAAGAGACTGCCAGCCTGTGGAGGTTGCATTTGGACAGATTTATATATATAGGAGAGAGGCACAAAAGAGAGTAGAGATAAGGTGGCTTGGGGCACAGAAGTTCTAGAAGCCATGGGAGTAAGCAAGGGCCCCTTTATCTTGTAGAGGAGACTTTAGGGAGCCATATACATATATATATATATATATGCATACATATATATATATGAGCATATATATATATATATATATATATATATATTTAGTATAAATAACTATTATATATATATATGCTGTAGAATGTAGCAATGACACCATGTAAACGCATCTACACAAGCATTGTGTTTGTTTATACCTGCTTACTTAGTTCTATTCATTATGACACTGACACTTCACTCCAGTTCACTTTAATTAAAGCATATTTTGTAGGTTATACAGTGGACAGATATCAAATATGTTCAGATATTGATTACTGATGGAAATGGTATGTGCTGCAGTGGATTTGGAATGGGAATGTCTGTTCATTAGGTGGATGCTCATTTACCCATTACTCCCCCGAGCCCTCAAACACCCACCCCAACACCTCACTAACACTGCAGTCACTATCTCCAGTTGGATTCATGGTGTATCCACACCATTACACATTGGCCACTCCCCTACTCCTGTAGACCCATCCCTTCAAGCTGGGACTTACCCACTTATCCTCAGAAATCCTAAACTTTTAGTCCATGTAAACACAGGACATGAGCGACCAAAAGAACACTATTCACAATTTTGGTTGTCCCACATGGGACACGCATGCCATTATTTTCCTTAAGATTAGGACTCTATACTCTCATTACATCCTTAATTCCGCTAACATTACACTACAATAAATTAATAAGTATGACTCATGTGTGGTAACGCATTACTACTACATATAAGAGCTTTAATTATGTATGAGTTTATGCACTTTACAAATGGACCGGTTTAGTAATTGGCTGCTGTAGCAGGCAGATCACAGAAATGATTCCATATTTGAGAAAGTCCTCACATTTGTTTTTTCAGCAATGTTAACCCTTTCGACATTGTACACACTTCATGCTTTTTAAAGCAGTTTTGTCCCTTCCTTATGCACAACCTATTATTCTATCTACCGCTCTAGGTTTGTAAGGCACATTCATGTTATTATAAGGTCTGCAAATGGAATTAATGTGTTACAGTGAATGTACTTCTCACATAGATGTATACATGTGTGTATGCATATATACTTATAACAAACTCTCGCTGACTCTCCATGAGATGGTCCACTAGAACCAGCTCATCCAACCTTGACACCTAGATCCAATTTCATACCCATAGTTCCTCCTCCCACCCGAAGTTCAACATACACGCATACCATCCATGACACACACCTCCACACATTGCCCCTCTCCTGAGCTGCTAGGGGGCCCTACACATATGTTGTCCCAACCATGCATTCTCAGGCTCCTTCCACCATTTGTAGTCCTGAACATACCTGCCCCTTGCTTCTTTGTGTAATGGTCGGATGACCCAACATCCTAACAATTTTGGGTACTCCACCAGGGACTATCCTCTGATTATAAAGCAGGACTTAGCAGATCAGCAATGTTACCCCACTGGTAATATCCTGCCTGTGGTGTGTGCAGTGCTTTGCTCACCCTGCCCAGCTTGATATGACATACACTGACATGCTTATATAATACTGGAGTTACTATTGATTCCTTCTCATTCCTTTGCATGCTTCATTGTTATGATCGCTCATCTCTTCATGGTATATATATATTATATATATCCGTACATACTTATATACATTTCTATGCTGGGCAATTGCTTACACCCACGCAAGTGCACCTTGTGACTTGCTTACTGGTACTTATATATGTTTACTGCTGCTTATTTGTGCTTACACCTGCTTACTAGTGCTTTAGTCATTATGACAATACCCAATTGGATTGAATGTGACATTTAGTTAAACATCTCATGCAATAATTTGCTGTTTAGTTTTACAGCAAAACGACATTCATTCCATATGGAAAAATGATATGTGCTATTGTTGGACTTGAACCGCGGAATGCCTGTTCATTAGGCATATGTTCTAAACACTCACACTGTTGACATTTACGTTGATTCTGCATATTTTCTATTTGAATGATGATGTGTGTTGTACCGTGGAGGCAGCTTAATTCTCAAATTTTGCTTTTGCTTACACTTTCTATATATTGCAGTAATACAAATTTAAAAATAGGACACGGGGAATCTAATTGTGAAAGTTCCAGGGACAGGGCTCACCATTCCACTCACGGGCTTGTGTGTTTACTACTTCACTTGAGCCACTGTTCGGACACTTTGTATGCTTAGCATACATTTCGTATCCACTTGACACTAAATGGGCTGGGCTCTAATTAGTAAGCATAGTAGGGTTGTGCAACTGCTCGGGCATGTTTACACCACTGTGAGCACTTGTACACCCCACTGCACTCCTCACATGTTTCCTGTCCACACTGCCAAGGCAGCACTCCTCCCACATATTCATACATGCTGCTGCACCATCTGTAATGAGGATCACTGGCTTAAGGCTAAAACCGTCCTTGCACTGAGCTTCATGAATCCCAGGGTTGGTTTTGTTAAAACAAAGCGTTCCTAGTGTTTTTGTTTGCTTGGTATGAAATTCTCCCAGGCTGGTTTGGAGGCAGGTGTGATGTTATCAAACCATTGGAAGGTCTAAGTACCTTACTATTCATAGCTGCTTCACAGGTGTGTGTTGTTCCTTTTGTGTTTCAGACTCTGTCTAATTGGGATTTTGCTGCCAGAGACTCTCCTGTCTAGATCAGATGGGGTTCATTTCTAGCAATGGGCTTCTACTTTTAGTCGTCACACGTGAAATTTTCTAAGGATTTGGTTTGTGGATTGTATCTAGTCATATGGGAAACAAAGGGAAACAGCATGTAAGGTCAGGCTGGTGGGCTTGCAGAGGGAGTTCCTCTAATCCCTTCATTTCCTTTGTTGGGTCTGGCTAAGATGAATTGGAGTGGTAGTGGCACAGCACCTCAGGCTGGGGGCACTGTTGTTACAGTGAAAGATTGTTCTAACACTGTCTTAATTCAGTGGCGAGGGAGTTCATTGCTGCCTTAGTGTGGCTCTGCAGCCGTTATTTATGTTCTGTTTCCAAGAATGTATGTCGTGTATTTATTTGTTCTTTACAGAAGTTAAGTGATGCATAGCTATAAAATTGTTGAACATTGAATAAACTGCTGCAATCTCACCTTACTTTGTTTTTTCTGTGACAAGGAGTAACTGTGCAAAGAGCAATGCTGTAGCTGTTGCTGTAATAGCCAATTGGAGCTGTTGAATTTTCAGTATCTGTCTGTGGGTTTTAGGGACATACCTAACATTTTCAAGCTAACTAGGAGTAGTTAAGGTATGTTACTTATTTTTTGTAATTTTGGAACCTTGAAATGGATCTCAAGCATTAGCTAATGAAATGCAAGGACTATTACCAGTTAAAGTGTAATTCCTTTGAAAGTTTAAAACTCTTTTTATTTTGCAGCCAAAAGAGCTGTATCAAGGAACTTAAGTTAAAGAAATCACAGTCCACGCAGAGTTAGAAAGAAACTGACATTCCAGCACCTAAATGAATTACGTGTCTGTGAGACAGATATTGCCAGTCATTTTAAGCCTAGCCAGTTACTCCATGTGAGAATTTAACCTGTACCCTTTGTGTCTATAAGACAAACATTTTAACCATTATGCCAACCTCCTCACCTCCAACAATTTCTAAACACTTGGCAAGGTCTCTGGTAGATGTTAATTTTGCAGACTCTAAAAGAGGACATAGTTCTTTTAACTGTCAAAAATCAATTATTTTGTATGTAACACTTTTGTGAAAATATGCTGAGACTAGATAGGGATAGAAAAGGGGAGGATACGCTTTGGTAAGCTGACATTACATCTTTTAGCATGGAAATGGGATGATGTCATTTTTACCGAGATGAATGAGGTTGTGCCAATGGCCAGCCTAGGCTTCTCTCAACAGATCTGGATAAGTTGTCCAAGGGGAGAGATATCCAATGAACCATTCATGCCTAGCAGGGAATGGCATTGTTGGAGTAATTAGCCATGCTTCTTTGCAGTAATTAACTATAATTTCCCATAATAGTCTGAGTCAATGATCTATTTTTGTCTTCAAATACTGGTTGTCCCCTCACACTCAAAGTGACATTTCTCCTTATGATTCATGAATCTAGTTTTTATTTATTTACAATTGTTACAGGGCTGGGCACTGATCCCTGTGGAATTACTGTCTGATTAACTGACTCTTACTCAGTCAGCACAGTTAGGTGCAAAGTGGAAGTTGTAGGAATTTAAAACCTGCTGACTACAGGAAGCAGCTTAACAGCCTTAATCCACTAGCCAAATGTCAAGTAAGACATATTATGCCTTACTTCTTTTGCTTTTTACAGCAGCTAACAGGAAAATGTAATACTCTATTCCACCACTACAACAAGTACACTGCACAATACAAAGAGGCAACAGTCTATGCTAATTTACAGTATTATAATGCTTTGCACTGTGAGCTATAGCACTATCCCTTAACATAGTCATTCTTATCTAGTCCATCACATTTATTGCTCCTATAGTTGAAGAAGAAAAATTGGTCCACAGACCATTTCTTTTGGTCTTCACTCTCTTTAAACTGTTGTCTATAATGAAATGGAAGTAATTTACTTTGAATGGTGGTTACATGCCTAAGTAGTGGTTGCCATTCAGTCGGCTGGGAAACTGGTGACAGATAAATCCATATGACGTATGGTTGTTACTGTAAATAACTGTCAACAATGTATCTCTGCTAACATTTTTATTGTGTCATGCAGGTGTAGTCTATTTATGTCATAATGAACTCCTAAGTATTCAGCTAATGTAACATGATTATACGGGGTGTGAGAATAGCATTTATACCATTATTTTATTTTTATCTAGGCAGATTTTGTTAAGACTGATATATGATTAAAAACCTGTAAAGCTTTGCATCCTTTTATTTTATTTTATGGATTCCACTAGTAAACTTGTATTATACAAAATCCATTTTTATCAAATGTGTATCCTAAGGTGTATCTATAGCATTTATACCTTTTAAGGTAAATCTCAGTAACCCAATCTACAAAATCAAAACTCATTTTCTGCAGGGCAAAAATGATTGCTCTCCATCATCAATGAAATTACCCATATATCTATAATCTCTGGGGCAAATATACACCAATACAGATTACTGGAAACAAAAATAAATATATCATTTATTTAGGTACCGTTATCTTTAGACACTTCTCTAATTTTCAGAATATAAAAATTCATATAAATCGTAAGCAGACATACTGCCTATTAAACAGACTGCTCAGATTTTTATTAGCCTGGTAATGCAGTCTTGCAGGCTTGCATAACCAGTCTATATCTAATTATTTTAACATTCATGTGGAATTTTGAGTGTCCCATCCATATGCAAAGTAAAGTGTGGAATCCAGTAATAATCATAAATAAAATGATTGAAACTATCAGGGGTTAAAAAGAGGCACGAGATGAAAAATTGCACTGGAAATTGTAATCAAGTTGCCTGAAGAAATGTAAGTTGTTCAGCCATGGCCCTTGCTGTGGACAAGTGACAGGAAAATAAAGCAAGCTGCTACGATTAATCGAAGGCCTTTCTATAAATGTGTTGGTATTATAAAAATTGTTTCTATAATAATAGCACCAATGCATCTGCCTCTTTGTGCTGCTACTCAGGCTACTTCACACTTTCAGAAAAACAAATGTCTTGTAATAACCTCCTATATGCCCCTCTGTCTGTCATCCCTAGGGGCTTAAAATTATTACTGTGACAGAGGCTTCATTTCATCTAAACTTAGCTTGGCAACTTGTAATTTCCATTAAAGGTGAACTCTGCAAGCATCAGTTAAAGTTTTCTTTATCTGGCCATGCATAGCATAGCTTCATAAATCATTCTTTCAATTGCCATTTCTAGGGCTTCTTGGAAAGGTAACATTACAGCACTTGATCTCAGGAATACAGCTATGCTAAAACAAGTCATTGATCAGCTTTTAAACACCTAACTCCCTCCTTTGAATACAAAGAATGATATATTAGCTGAACTGGAGCAAATTTAGAAGATGTATCATTAAAACCTTTAATCGTTCATTAGCAATTCAGCTCTTAAAAAATAGTTATGGATTTCAGTATTTTGCTGCATTGTGAGTTTTTAAATTAATTGCATCTAGTTGTGAGAATACCTCCGTTGGAAGACAAAGAGAAATATACTTATTTTTACCCACATAGCTCTTTTAGATTTAAACATATAAACTAAGCTACCAATAATGCATGATGGAATTTAATGAACAGTATAAAACAGTCTGGAAGTTTTAGTTTTACATTAACAACAGTAGTAAATATATAATCAATAAAATGTCATGAAGGCAGTCTTATTCCCATTAATTTAGTAATTGTGTTAAGGGTGTATCATACTTATAAATCACACACTATATGTTTAATAGTCACAGCCAACCCTAAAAGTGCTAACTAACAAGTGTTACATTCTTTTAAAAATGTTTTGTTAACACTAAGCTACTACATGTACATCACATAATACAAATGTGATTTTTCTTTAGACATAGTTAAGTATTATATTTCCATATGTGCTCAGATCCTTTTTCCTGCAATTTTCGGGCCACTCCATGCACTATTTCTCATTAATGTGTATTATATTTTTCTAACAGTAAGGGCTACTTTTTCAATCTTCATTTCAGATAACTGAAATAACAAGCAGCCACACTTTCTGATTTCCACTAATTTGTTATTTTGTCACATGCACAAAGCATATAGAAAAGGTCCAATCTTAATCTTAGTTAACCACATAAATTGAAGACATTTTTGTGTTGAATGCACAGGCATAAAACATTGTAACTACAAACTGCCATCTATATGTCTTTTAAATTCAGAACTAGAATCTTTTGAACACTGGCATTAAATCTGCAATCACATGATCTGCAGCTATAGCTCACCTGTTCAAGTGAATAGGTTATGAGTGCTTATTATCTTTAAGCACTTTGGTAGGTGGGGATGCCTGCCTAGATCAATTCTTATCAAATATATGTCAGTCAGTACATAGTGTTACAAATAGATAGTATGTTCTCATTTTTATAGCTACAAACTATCCTAGTCAGACAGTAGTAAGTCAGAAATCACTTTTGCAACTGATTCCAGTTCCCCTCAAAAAGGCTGCTCATCAAGTAACACACCATAAAGGAACAAACTCCCACTCTCTGTCTCCTTCTCTGAAAAACCACACCAGTGTGTGGTTTGTATGTCCTGAGTGTGACCCCTTCTTTGGAGATTTCTGCCTCGCTTGTTGTTTGTGACAATGGAGTTGATATATATAAATTTTGGGGGAGATGAGGGGTTTGCCCTCCACACTGGAGTGTAGTTTTTCCCCAACTGCAAAACAAAAAAAAAGTTGGATTTACTTTTACATGAAGTTGATTTCTCTAGCAGTTGTGCTTTTAATAAATCTATTTTCTAGGACATGTAATTTAATGAATCATCATGGAAGCTCTTCAGGAGATCCTATACCTATCACTAGTACATGCTTCCTATAAAATTTATATCACTTTCTCTCCCCCCACTTATGTCCACAAGTGTGGTGCATACTGGCATACATGGTAGATCTACATGGGTCTACTGAAGCTCTAAATATTAAAATGTTGAATTTCATTATTTTGAGAGACTGTGAATGTCAACGGCACATAAAATAAAAATCCACAATACCAAAACATCTAATCATAGCAAATACAGAACACAACTAACAATCCAACACCCAAAACCCACTAAGAAACACAACACAAATAACATAACCATATCTCTTTTTGAGGGGCGGTAAGTCCCCCCTTGCACCTCTACACCCCCGCTTACTTTTATATATACCAGCTCTTGAGGTCACCCCTAACATGAAAATAACCCCATAAACCTACTTCTAAGTGTGTCATGACCCCAAACTCATCACCCCTAAACTCCCCCAAAAATAAAATTAAATAAATTCCTACTCAAACCCTGAAAGTAAACACCTACCTGAATCTATGCAAACAGGTACACATTGATTACACCTACAAATCTGGTAGACCAAACTACAGTAAACCATAGCACCTAACACACTACAATGACCACAGATTTGATTTGATAACCTCAGATTCGTTAAAGTAGTTTCAATAAGTAGTATTTCTTTTGATATTCTGATTCAAATACTGAAATTCAGCATTTCAGTATTTTGAGATTCAGAGTGGACCCATCTGCATATATATTCTTTGTTATTTTTAGAAGCTGGCAGGAAATCTTTGAAAACATTTTGACTACGCGGCACTCCAAAACAAAAGTATCAGCCACCCAATTGACTCAGGCTTCAAGATAACGGTGAATTTAATAGCCATCATATATCCTTGCAAAATGAAATTATTAAGAAACTGTGATGCACCTGGTCCCTATTCCTCAATTTGTATGATAACAGTCCTGACAAAAAGCTCTAAAATATGTGTTCTATGTAACTCAAAGGTGTAACAGCTACCCTATTTATAAGTGAAGTGCAGGTGTTGTTCACATACGCCGCTGCAGCTGCTGCAGTCTCTAAGATGTTTGCTAAATTCCGTGTAGTGTGGTATACAATAATTTCAGTAGCTTCATACACATCTTTGTATCTCCACTATTTTCTGAAAATCAGCTTAAAAAATCATGGGCAGATAAACAACTGTAAATATTTTTGTGAAATAGAGATAGATTATCTTCACAACAGAAAAAAATCCCCTAAGTATATATGTTTAGTGAGATATTTACAGAAATATAAAATGTATGCTTAATTGTCTAACACTACACCGATTTCTTTAGGCATTAAAAATTCTTTTCACACTGATTGGTCAGCCCAACCAACATGCTTAATGCAAATTGAGGGATATTGGAAATAGAAAAACTCCAGCTGCTGAAGTACCCATTGAGCCGACAGACTTTTTTGTATTGATATATGCTGCCAAAGACTGAGCAAAATACAAGGAAATCTCTGGTGGCTGTTCTGCAAACTAAAGAAGCCGGCGGTACCTTTGACATTTTGTGGTATTTTGTGCCATCCCTCCCCATATCTCGTAAACTTTCATACTTCTGAACTGTCCAGATTTTGCAGAAAGTCCATATTTTTGTCTCATAATTTTCTTCTTTTCCTCTCTAAAATGCAGTTTCCTAGAAAGTTTTCACTAGGGAGTAAAGTAATCAAATAATGACAGATATATGAAGTTTTAACTTCTGTCTTCAGAAAATGCACACTGACAAACCCAGCCCTTCAAGCAAGCAACCTCTTACTAAGTTTATAAAAGAGTAATAAAATCTGTCCCTTAGTTTTATATCTTTGCCGTCATGGATCAAACCACACCAGCTATTTAGAAATCCAACATTGCTCACACCCAGTCATAGGTCACCGCTTAATTAGCAATATAAATAACTGAATATTTCTCAAGATTTGGAAACTTAAAGTGCAAATATCAATAACAGTTTCTTAAAAACAACACATCTAAGGCCTTTACCTATACCATCCAATAGTTTTGGCATTACTGCATATGGAAATAGTGCATATTTTCATAATTACAAATGAATAGTATCCCAGTGGCATTTCACACCATCCCCAGATTTACAAAGTTCTTTGCTAGTGTGCAGGATTAGTTTAAGAGCTATTTTTGTAATATGGCCAACGTGCATCCAGGAACAATTCCCAGGAAGCGCACATGAGCTCTTTAGGCTAATCCCGCACGGACCGAAGCTGTTAGAATTACCCTCATTTGCAGGTGAAAATCATGCAAATGAGGGTAATATGATCCAGGAAGCTGGCAGTCATCCATGCCGGACGAGGTAGTGTGTAGAATGTACCAAGCGAAACCGAGTACAGTTCTGCAATCTACAAAATGGAGCTATGACAGCCGCAAATAAAGTCGCCATTAGAGAAGCATGCCAATGTCCAAGTAGAAGGCCAATTGGCATTGCAAACCGTTAAAAAAATAAACAACTTTAATTCCTTTTCACGATCTCTGGTTACATTAGCAACGACATGCAAACGGATCGGGGAAAATAATAAAATAAACCTAAAATAAGCATTCTCCTAACTGAAATCAGTATTCTGCCATACAAGCCAATGGCAGCTCGAAGACAACCTGGCCAGTGAGTAATGGCTAAGGGGAGAGGATCAGTGGGACATGTACCTCTGCATTAGCAGGCAATACTATGCAAAATGAGGGAAGGGTTAGTGAATCCCAGATTTCCAAGGTGCGAGGCAGGTTCCAAGAGTGTAAGAGTATAAATAGCTGGGTGCAAGACTGGGTTGGCAGGGTGACATCAAGGCGTGTGTCAGGCATACTTTAAGTGTGGATTGGAGACCTGGCTCGATTGCTCCTAGCTTGGCACAGCTAAGCTTAGTGTGTCTAAACCTGCCTAGCACTCTTGCACAAAGTGTAAGTGGGTAAAGCGCAATGCTAAGCCAGGCTTTACAGGAAGAAAAAAGGGAAGTTAAACCAGGAAAAAAGCAGCTCAGGCATTACTCTCCATTTGAACGGAGGCACATTGGCCTAAACACAGGGAGGAAATGGGAAGGAAAACAGCAGTAGGGAAGGTAATCAAGGCGAACTAGCTGAGCTGCCAGGGTGAAATGTATCAGAATCAGCTAATCACACATGAAGCAGACCCTCAGCCTAGCCCAAAACACCACTCATAAACCAAGCAAACACCTACCCCCTTGGTTTTTCCACACTCCACACCACCGGGTGTATATGGGCCGGGACATTTTAAAACCAAACCTACAAAATGAAGCTACAGCAGGCAAATATAGCACAACAAGTGCAAGAGGCTGAGGGTGGTGGAGGATGTCAGTACTGCTGAAAACAACCCAGAGTGAGGAGACAGAGAAGAGTGTGGCCAGACCCAGGGTAACCCACCATGGGCTACATGAGCTGGAGATAAAGGAGCTCTATAGGGTGGACAGAGACCTCCTACAGTAAATCGCTGAGCTGTGCAGGCCACATCTGACACACCACACTGGCCGAGGGGAACCAATCCCAGTAGATATCATGGTATGCGTAGGCCTAGGTATACTCAGCCACAGGTACCACCCAAACTATGACTGGGGATAACATAAGCATCTCACAGGCACTGCAGCATCCAGAGTATTCCACCAGTTCCTGGATGCCATGTCAGCATTACGCTAAAGTGAGCATGTATATTTCCCTCAACACACGGGAGGTGTTGACCCGCTAATATGCCTCTTCCACCAAATAGCTAATCACTCCTGGGGTGGCAGTGGGTGCCATAGGACTTCCACACACTTTACACATCAAAGTACCACCTGGGTGAGCAGGGTAGGGTCAACATCAACTGCAGGGTCCCTCCATCAACCGGCTGGTGGTCATATGGTCGCAGTATAATACTGAATGTGTGTGCTGGTCGCCTGGAAGCTTTTGATCTATCTGACACATAGCGGCAACCGATGCAGCTGTACCACAGGGGACGGCATCGACATCCCCACGGGTCACCTAGTGGGGGATGCTGAGCACCCACTGGCCGGCTGATGACACCTATCAGAAAATGCACACACACACCCGAACATCAACGCCATAATGATGCACATGGACAGGCCTCTGTGACATATAACAGAACGGTGTTTGGGATGCCCAGGTCACGGGTTCCGTGTCTGGACACATCTGGTGGAGCCCTGCAGCATTCACCAGCTACATGTACCCAAATAGTAATGGTATGTGCTATGTTACGCACATGATCCTGTGGAAACAGCTGCAGCAGGAACAGCATTGGGCAGAGCCACACAGCCCCACCAATGCCAAGGCCTATACAGGTACAGAGGACTCAGAGGAACAACCTGAGCCTGCCCCAGTAGGCGGGGGCGCTTGTATGTATGTATGTCCTGGCCCTGGTGAGTAACGTGCATAGCATATGCACTGACACAGTAGGGCCCTAGGAATGACACTGCTCTCTGACTCACACAGTAAAAAGAGATGACAAACATGACACTACCTGCACTGTCCGCGTAGGGAGGTACTATGTGTATCCGAGATAGACAGCCCCTCCAGCACTATCTTCAAGTCCTTGCTCACCCTCAAGGTAGCCAATCAACCTAAACAATTGCCAAAACGGACTAGAATGTGTTTCTACCTGTAGCCATGGTATGGATGAAATACGCAAGGAACTTGGTGGTCGGATGGCAAGGCAGCAGAGAGTAGACAATCCATAGTGGGCAAGTAATGAGATCTTCGTAACATTGACACTGAGTCACCATAGTAGCCAGTACTCACAGGGTGACAAACCCACTGCAGAAAAATGGCCTGAGTGACAGGGGTGTCCATAAGAGCCACACATACCAGCCGGGTGGTAGCGATCACATACCCAGCAAACAGTCCCAGCCAGCAGGACAGGTGAAGACAAAACACAAACAAATGCTGTACTATGGCCTGAATGCTTCCTCTATGGTTAACCCTCCCCAGGGCTCAGTACAGACAGACCGCAGGTAGCCAGGCAGTCAGATGCAAGCTGTGAAATGCCAGAAGTCAGACACCAATAAGTAGGTAAACAAAGCCAGGATCCAGTACTCACACTGGTAAGTCCCAGCCAGCAGGATAGGTAAGACTACAGACTGAAATGGAGTACCTGATACCAGTACAGTCCCACTAAATGTGTACATGTCAGGTGCCTCATCCAACGCACAATACAGAGTGCAAGGTGCCCCCCACCCCTGTATAGAACAGTAGAAAACAGTCAGGTGTCCCTCTCCCCGCCATGCAGAAATGTAGCAAACAATCCATGGCAAATGACCAATGGATACCCTGCAGACACACGTATGCTACCTGTTGGTGTACAAACAAAAGGTTAGCACCACAGCACAAACAACTTGATGTGATCCACACATGCAACGCAGGATGGCCATACTGGGCATGCCCACACAGAGGGAATGAAGGCAATGTCAGTCAAAACATACTGAGAGGTCATACTCGGGCATGCCTACACACAAACACATGAAGGCCATGTCTGCAAATACCAGTGGAGCAGACATATCTGAAGTTGCAGTTCCTCAGTAGTGGGACACATACTGCATGCACCAATTCTGGGCTTTGGTAACATACAGGATAGGAATACAGACAAATATGTAAGGATGACACACTATAATAAGCTACAGGTACATGGGCATAGATGTGTAGAAGAGGGAGACTATGACAAGGAGCCATGCTGGCCTGTCCCAACTGGCACACAGCCAAAGGGCTCCCAACACATGAGGTGCAGATGTAATCCTATCATGTGATACAAGCCACCAGTACCTGTCAGCATGACAGACTATGTGGTACACATGCCAGCTGTGCAACAAGACTGTACAAGGAAGCAGCCATCTAGTAGCTGCATACACGACCTGTGACATATATGGCCCCATGCGTGCCCACACATGGGTAATGTCAACCCCTACAAGGATGGGGTATATTCCACGACACACTGCCCTCCCCCTATAGCAGTAGTGGCTGACAAGCCTGCTTAAGTCATCCAGTGTGAATTACACCTGTAAGAGCTATGCCTGGCACATGCATGCACCCCATAACCGGCGCACTGCTGTAGTGACATAGCAGTTGGTAAGTAGCAGTACTAACCCCAGACCTGTCAATTGTGAGTGTGTGTGTTTGTGTGTGTGCCTGTCTCTGACTGTGTAGGAGTGAAATGCTTGTTAGCTACCCACAGTCTGTGCACACATATATCCAACTCTTTGACAAGGCTACTGGATGTCACTCACCTAGAAGTACACCTCTGGGAATATGGTAGAGCCCAATATCGTCAGAAGCACATCCTGTAACCGCGCACTGTTGTAGTGTGACAAACTAGTTAGATAGGGTGTTTGAACCCCAGCCCTGTAATTGTGTGTGTCTGACTGGGTAGAGATCAATGCTTTTAGGTCACCCATACAATACAAATACTCTACTTTGCCAAGGCTGCTGATGTCACTCTCACCTAGAAGTACACCTCTGGGAACACATGATAGCCCAGTAATCGCTTTGTAGTGTGTCCTGTAACTGCGCATCTGCAGTACTGTGGATAAACTAGTTAGGTAGGTGTTCAAACCCTCAGCCCTGGAAATGTACATGTCTGTGTGTGTGTCTGACTGGGTAGAAAGCAATGCTTTTTAGGCTACTCCACACTAAATAATACAAATACTCTACTTCTGCCAAGCACTGTTGATGTTTACTTACCTAGAAGTACACCTCTGGGAAATGTGGATAACCCAGTAATCGCCATAGCACATCCTGTAAATCAAGTGCACTGATCGTAGTGGTGATGTAAACTAGTTAGGTAGGGTTTGTTTTAACCCCACCCTGGCAAGTGTGATCTGTGTGTGTCTTTACTGGGCAGAGAGCCATCCATTTTAGGGCTACTCACACTCCATACAATACAACACACTGTACTTTTGCCAAGGGCTGCTGGATGTCATCTCACCTAGAAGTACACCTCTGGGAACATAACAGCCCAGTAATTGCTGTAGTGCATGGCCCTGTAATCATGCATACTGCTGTAGTGCAATAAACTGATTAGGTAGTTCTAACCCCCAGCCCTAGATATGTGTCAGTCGTGTTTCTGATCTGTGTAGAGAACAATGCTTTTAGGCTACCTACACACCCATATTAAGCAAATACTCTTACTTTGCCAAGGCTGCTGATGTCAATTTCACCCAGAAGTACTGACCTCCAAACATGATAGCCTAATAACTGGCCGTGTGAAAGTACGTCCCGTAACGTGTGGCTGCCGTGTAGTGGGATAATCTAGTTAGGTAGGGGTTCAACCCCAGCCCTGGAAATGTTTGTGTGTGTGTGGTCTGTCTGGGTATACAGCTACCTACACTCCATACAATACAAATACTCTACTACTAAGACTGCTGATGTCACTTACCTAGAAGTACACCTCTGGGAAATGTGGATAACCCAGTAATCTTTATAGCACATCCTGTAACTGCACTGATGTAGTGTGATAAACCAGTTAGTAGGTGTTCAAAACCCCACCCTGGAAGTGTGTGTGTGTGTGTCTGACTGGCCGAGAGCCGTCCCTTTAGGCTACTCACACTCCATATAATACAAATACTCTACTTTGCCAAGGCTGCTGATGTCATTCAATCTAGAAGTATACCCTGGGGAACATGATAGCCCAGTAATTTAGTGCATCATGTAACTGCATACTGCTGTAGTGCACTTAAAAATGGTAGTGTTCCATCATCCATGCTAGTTCCATATGTGGGATGTGTGTGTCTCCAGTGTCTGTGTATGGAGAAATGCAGCATTATAGGTTATCACTCTGCGTACTCTGGTAGTCTTGTTGATGTCATTAATTTCTGAAATACACCTTTGGGGCAAATGACCTTCAGTAATGTCCTAGAAGGCAGGATATAACCAAGGTGCTGTAGTGTAGTGAACTAGTTAGGTAGGAGTTCTACTCCCCAGCCATGACATGTGTGCGGTGGTTTTGTAACTTGTATCCTGTGCAGAGGTGGGATGTGATTCAGATAACGGTGGGCAAATGTGGAGGGGTTTGCTAATTTAATTCTTATGGTGGCCCCACAACATATCACAACAACCATACAGGGATAACAGGATAAAATGCTTAGAGCTTCACGCAAGCCATACCCATTCATGTGACAAGCAAGGCTCACAATCACAGTTAGCAATCCCACTGTGCCTCACATGTGACTCACAATGGACATAAATTCCATGCCTGACAACATGGCCTGTATGGACAGGATGACACCACCATCAGGAAACAAGCAAGTATGCTATCAATGTAGGTGCAGGGTAAATCTGCTGACCAGTACCACTCCCTGCCACATGGGCAAGACTGGCACATCTGATGATAAGCTGTGTTTACAGCATGGGCCAGACACACCAGGCAGGAAGAAGTTCCACATGTCACTGTATACATGCATGTGGAGGTAAAAACATCTAGACACCATCCAAGTCATGGACTAGGGAACACAGACATGGCAAGTGATGCACAGCATTGGCTACAATAGTCATGCAGGTGACTGGAAGATTTGATGCACACCCACCTGTATGGGCAAATCTGAAGCTACAGGTCTCTGAAGCCACAATGCAGCACTGTCGTCATGTGGGCTGGGATGCCAAGGTATACCCATTGCCTACCCCTTGTATCGCTTCTGCTGGCACTATTGGCCACCACATCTCCATGCAGACATGCACCCATGCATGTCCGAACTGGACCCTCTTTGTGTTCATGTGTGCTATATGGTGTGTATGTCCACATCCACATGCACTACACCCCCAGGGCACAGTGAAGCATGCCGCCTATGTCTGACACCCCCATACCCACTGCCCATATGACCTCTGTTTCACCTTTGTGGTGCATCTGTTCCCTGCACATTGATGTGTTGTGGCAATCCCAATGAAGTATTTGGTTGCACTCTTGGCCCCGCTGCGTGTTAATGTGGCAAGGCCCCTGTGTGAGTGTGCTCTGTGGTTGACACTGGCACCTGTTCATTCAGACAGGCATGTGTATCGCCAATTACTGTAATACATCTACCATATCCCCTGTTGCAGATGTCACTCACCATCACATATATGTTCTTGGAGTGTTTCCACTAGATAATCCATGTGGGTACATCCAATAACAGCATCGAATTGTGGCAGCACTACATAGCTGTCGGTGTTTGATACCCTGTGCTGCTAGATGCGGGATACACAAACATGTACTCAGCTTCACTCTCACCCCTCCCCTGACATGTATTTGCTCCCTCTGTCTACCTCCTACACCTCTTTCTGGTAGATGTGGAGGGCCACACCTGCATTGCTTAGGCAGCAGCATACGTGTATTTAATGTGATGCTCATCATCAGCCAATGGCCTCCTGTAATGAATTCATTGCAGCCCCTTCCCTAGCTGATTGCATGTGGAACAGGTGTGGTAACTTTCCCATAGACAATTGCGGTATTGAAATGCACTCCAATAATTTGGAACATCCTTGGTGGTGTTGGCCCCTTGTCTGTCACTGTGAACAGGAGCCAGAACTGTTGTTTGGCAAACAGCATGTCAGATGGGTTGGGAATTTACCCTACCAACATACACTCGTGGGAAGAGGGCAACAAACAGGAGGGGGATGTGCCTGACCCGGACTATGTACCGCAAGTGCTGCTATACTGCATATGAGTAATGCTGGGATTAACAGTGTTTGTCTGGATATGCCTGCCTAACATGTCACAATACCCTGCCATGTCAGTTCCATGTATATCAGGAATCCCCATCTGCAGGCACATCTGCAGACTGGGCAGTGTTGTGCCTTTGGTGTCACGTGTTAGCTACGATGCATCTATCCATGGAATGCAAAAGGTAGTGTGAGAATTGCAGTCTGTTGATGGTGAAGGTCATGACATTTACTGACTAACTATCCCTCATTGGACATATGTTGCAACAAACCCCGTTACAATGGTAGATTAATGAGGGTATCACAGCAATATGTCTATACTGGCCCTGTGTATGTGCTGTCAGCCACACCTCTGTCAACCATTGTACATATGTTGTGCATGAAGTGGTGCATATGTGCTGTACAGTAAATAGTGTCATCATATCTGTTAACATGCCAGTTATATATCTGAGTGCTACACATGTCATGTACAGTAGGGGTTCAATGCCATACCTTGGAAATCCTGCGGATATTTGTAAAGTACTGAGGTCTGTACAGTGATGGTGAATGTCGGCAGTGTGTGTATTGTTAATATGTACTATGGCCTGTGTACAGACTGTGGTAGATATCATTGTTCTAGCTCTCCTTCTATCTGTTGTTACATGCTGCTCCACTGTATGGTACAATTTTACCTTACATGTGTGTAGGGCCATACACACACATGTCCCATACAACAGACAGCCATCAGAACAGACTGTGTAGCAGCCAAGTATATGTAGGGTCATTCTGTGAGTGGCACATATGAAGATGGTGTAGGACAGATAGTCCATATACTGTACTATTATGCTAGCATACCATATGTAGATGTGGATGTGTTCACACTGGTTGTGGTTATGCACTGTCACACAGGTGTATCCTACCCTGTGCTGTGACATGGCTGTCAAGCCTGCTATATATGCAGGTACTGTACCATGATAACCTTTGGATGTCTGTCGGTAGCCAATGGCACACGTGTTATGAGCAGATGTCACCTTCCACACACACGTGTCTGTGACAACAATCCCAATGACAGTAGCTAATATCTATTAATATACCAGCTATACATACCAGACATCCCCTTGCACTACTACATTGGGACTATAGGGGCTGGGTTAGGGCTATACTCCATCGCCAGGACAAATGGTGGGACAATAAGGACATGTACATATACAGATAGCCATATATATATATATATATATATATATATATATATATATATATATATATATATATATATATCTATATATATATATATATATATATATATATATATATATATATATATATATATATATATATATATATCCATTACCACTGTTATGGCAACCACCCACTATGAATCCCTACATAATGTGGGCATATTCCCTGTACATTCCCTGTGTGATGGACATCCTTCCTGTGTGTGGGCATCAATGTTACAGACAGCAGGTAGCAATACCTCTTACAGGAGAACCTGCACATTCAGGGCAGCCACATGTATGTAGGAGGATCGGGACATACAGACAGACTGTGAGTAGAGTGGTGTAATGCTTTGCATAGTACTGGTGTTGCAGGATGTGTGTGTGTGTGTGCACATACTAGTTTACCTTGGACTGTAGTCTGTCTGCATAGCTTACTAGTGTGGGCCTATCCTCTAGCTGGACAGAGGTGTGCCTATCATATGTTGTCTGTCCACCACACAGGTCCTGTGTCGGATATTACACTGGCAGTGTGTGTTGTATATTAGCAGTACATGGCTATATCCATTTGTGTACCTGATGTCATTCCTGCATTAGGGTATGTTGCTACACATCCTGTAACACCAGCATGTTCCAGGGTGTGTAACTGCAATATTGTGGTATGGCCCTGTGTTCCTGCCTTTATACTGCTGTGAAATAGTCAGGGGTTGTTAGGTAATTGCCTATCATTAACTACTGCTAGCATTCCTACTATCATCCCAGTCATAGTGTGGACAACCTCAACATTTGTTGGCCAGAGACCATACATGTGACAGATATATTGACATTACCACAAGTACTGAATGTCCCACTAGGGCTTAACTACAGGGTATAATTGGAGGCTGCTGAACTACATGTGATATTGTTGACTGTTACATATCATGCAGGCAAATCCATTGACAACTGTTAATAAAAGATCTTAGCCTGGACACCATAGTATGTTATATATCTGCACTGTCTGCATCTACTGTTTTGTGGGCCTTGCATCCATCACTTGTTATATACATCAACATCCATGTGCTGTTGGTAATGGCATACATTATTGTATGGTACACAAAAAAGGTTGTCTGTGTATACATACCTGTGTGTCATGTCATGTCCTTTGAATTGTGAGTGGGTATATGTGCAATGTAAGTATCCCTTTGTGGCTGGTTGCCACACCACACATGTCACAGGTACCAGTTACAGTGCTTGTGGGTGGGATATACATTGCACCCAGTACGCCCACATTACTGATACACATGTATGGCTACTAATACCCTTTGTCTGTGTATATGTGTATGTACCATATAGCCATACATATATATATATATATATATATATATATATATATATATATATATATATATATATATATATATATATATATATATATATATATATATATATATATATATATATATATATATATATATATAGATATATATATATACCTGCACATAATTGTCAATGTATGGATGTGTGTGCATATCTGTTCCGTTGTAATGTGTAGCCCTTCAACATAGTACATTCCTGCAGTACAATGGCATATCTGCATGATATGTTACAGATATTGGCCTGACATGTACAGGTGAAATGGATAACTGTAGCACTGTAGCTATGTTGTGGTGGGTCCTGCTGTCAAGTACTGCATGGACATTGCTTGTCTATTGTCAGCAGTGGCCTGGGGTGTAGAGCCCACATTGACCCCAGCATATCCCAATACTGGAGTGTTCACATTCATAGAGGTTAACAGACATAACATAGCTACCCCCATTATTCATGTTTAGTTTATGCTTAAACTGTCGGTATTATCGATGCTTAGGTCCAGTTTATATGTCAGGTATGACTGTTGACAAAGGTAAGTTTAAGGTGAGGTTGGATTGCTGTTTCCTAGGTCTGGATAGGTTACATGCACATTTGGGGTAGGTGTAGTTATTCCATACCTGTGTGGTACAATAAAGGCAAATAGCTAAAGAGTAGGGTAGGTAGTAGTTGTGACATTGTAACTGTATAGTAGCCTGTAGGCATAATTGGATGGGGAGCAATATGGAAGGTATGTCGGATGTTGGGATTTGTATGTGAGGCAGGACAAGAGGTCGGTATCACTAGTTGATGTAGTGGTATAGAGTGTGAGTTGGGGAGGAGGGTTTCACAAGGTGGTGAGCCTGTTTCTCCAGGTGTGCTGGTGTTCCTTCATGTGTTAGTTACATGTGTCCTGTGGGACAGCTGTGATACTACATGTGGGTTGGGGTTCCAGATACTGGCAATATAGTGGGGGATGTAGGTTTCACCTCTGTGTACCCGTAGACATTAATAGAAATGGAACAGGGGTTGATAGGTACATGGTGTGCATGGGACACAAAGTGGGGTGTTAGTAGGGGCATTATCCAGGGATGCTGCTTGATGGCTGCAGTGAAGGTCCACAGCTTGCCATGTTGTCTATGACAACAGCTGTGTATATGCACTACATTTGGTGTTTGTGTTGGACACTCACATCCCTGGGTGGGGGTGAGGACTACAATAATACCTTGTGATGCCTATTACATCAGCTTACATGCCTACATTGGGGTGTTGTGACCATGTGTTCTTGGTGTTGTGTAGTGGGTTATGCAACAGCACATATGGTTATACCATACTTTTCCATGTAAACTGGACTGTGCCATGGGACCCATATCGGAAATGGCTGCCCATTAGACGTAAGCATGCCTATCGACTGTACAGAATCCACAGCCTGTCCAAAGTTTGCTTCATAATATTGGTGTGTTCCTCTTACAATCTGCACCTGTCTGGCAAATACCTGGAAACTGACACCATTATATACAGACACATAATTGGGTATAAGACTCCACATCCTTCAGATGAGTCCTGCTAATGAATAACCTATTATTCCATCAACTTTCTAAGGTTGTAAGTGGAATATGTGCTTTCTGTCCCTATTTGTCCCCTCAACAGTTTAGATTCTGTCCAGTGGTTTTGCTCATAGAGGTTGAGAGGTATGGGCATAAGCTCTGCCCACTTCGCAATATTACTTACATCCCCGGGGCGGTCCGAATACAACTGCGCCAGCCAACACCTGCACGCCTAGGCCTATAATTGCATACCCATACTTCCCCCACCTGCCCCTTCTCTACAGCACTCATCCGCACTGTGGGTGCAGGTGGGGTCAACCACACCACTACACACTGCCCACAACGCAGGTGGACTCATGTCATAATGCTGTCTTGATCCATGTGTCATAAGGCTTGCACAACCTACTGGTCCGTGTACGTATACAGCCTGGTTAAATAAATCATTACATGGACTGACTCCAATGATCATCAATTTTGGGTATCCCACAAGGGACATTGATGTCTTTGTTTCAAGATTAGACTTGGCAGGTCTCTCCCACTGTTAGTATCCTGCCTGTGGTCTGGGAAGCAGTCGTGTGTTTACTTGTATCATGTGTTGGTAAGTTTCACCTGTCTAGGTGGGGGGGGGGGGTTGATGCTGCATGTTACACGCTTTGTTGATTGGACCCTCACCCCATTGGCATGGCCTGTGAACATATGTAATTTAACTGGTGTATCATATCTATATCTATATCTATGTATATATATATATATATATATATATATATATATATATATACATATATCCTGTTCTTTCTGTTGATAACTTATTGCATTTCCTTTTCCATGTTCTAACACTTTCTTTTCCTGTTTTTAGATATAAGTAATAATGTGTATTATGACATTTGTGCTCATGATGTATCTCCTTTGTCTAAATGTGGAGCTTTTCTCCCCGGGCCTCTGCTGAAAATGGAAATATATCCAGTTGGACTAGCCCGGTCAACAAATGTAAAATAAATAAAATTATATATATATATATATATATATATATATATATATATATGCTGTATACTACTATTTAACAACTTGTTTTCTAGTCCTGAGGATCTTTTCTCCCCGGTCTCTGTAAATTGAGCCAAAAGCTCTGCCAGACTTACCGGTTAACAGATATCCTATATATATATGCATATGCTTACACACATATATACATATCTATTTCTATATATCTATATATATATATCTATCTATATATATATATATATATATATATATATATATAATATATATATATATATATATATATATATATATATATATATATATATATATATATATACTGTATACATGTCTATTGACATATGGATATATGGGTGTCTGCATATGTATATATCTATATGCGGATATTTAATTATATTCTGTCTCTGTATGTGCACATTTGTATTACGGCTTAGGGGAGGTTTCACTCCATGAAGGTATGAGTATATACACACACACACCTCTACAATTGTACACCTGCATCTGGTTATTCCATTCTTTGCCATGTACAATACACTGTGCTGCAGTGGGACCCATGGGAGTGGATGTCCATTGGGCGGCGGCCCTCCCAATGCAGACTATTGCTTACAACCCTGGGGCGGTCCA
>NC_056728.1:1022924824-1022959824 GCF_019279795.1 Protopterus annectens | reverse complement strand
TACTCACTATAATATAAGCCTAGCACTTGTTTTCAATACTTCTCTACTAAGTAAGCACTCTCATAGTAAGTAAAGCACTACATCTACCTACCACCCCTGTGAATATCCACTTCCCTTAAAAGCACTCCCTTATACTGTTCTAGCATGTCAGTGGTAGATTACTGGCCCTCCAGTTCAGCTGGTTAATCTGGGTATCTTGAGACAATGCTACAATTGTCTCATGTACACAAACAACCCTCTCCTCCTCCCAACAAACACAAATACATGTGAGAGATGCAACTATATAGCCAAACTGGAGGCTGAACTCTCTCAACTCAGGGCTGGCATGACCAGACAGGAGGAGATGTAAACCACACACAACAATCCCAGTCCCACATAGACCTACCACAACTGCAAACCAAACACAAAAACACAAAGACATACTCGGAGGCTCTAATAAAAAAACTTACCAAAACAACAGAGGCTCCCAAAGCAGACATCCAGAAATCCACCACCTCAAAACAAAACACATGCAACACATACTACAATAAATCAGTGTGTCAACAAATCACAGCCCTTAAGGCCAAACACCATGCCTGATACACTAGTAATATGTGACTCTATAGTCAGACACACTGATGTTCAGCTGACCAGGCTGAACAAGGAGAGTGTGCCTGTGAGCAGTCTATTGGGGAGCTAGGATCCGCCATATAACACACGCACTCAAGTCACTCCAAAGCAAGTACAAATATGACTCTGTCATTGTCCATGTTGGCGTGAATGACCTGAGACATACCTCCCTGGACTACATGAAAAGAGACATAGAGGAGCTCTCTGATTGTGTAGCCCAGGCTGGTATGACCCTGACCCTGAGCAGCATCTTGCCCTCACTAAGAATGATACCACAATACAAAGACAAGATGATCAGCTTTAATAACTGGCTCAAGTACTGGTGTCATTCTAAGGGGATCCAATGTCTGTCTGCCTGGGATGACATGTTGGACAAGCCACGCTGCTTCGCAAGGGATGGCTTACACCTGTCACCACTGGGCTTCCGGATATTGGCTAAGGCTCTTGCCACCCCCATAGTGACTTTTTTAGGCAAGGCTCAAAAGACAAACCCACCTCCTTAGAAAACAAAAATGGAAAAAAACTAAGGGTAATGCTGCTCAATGCCAGAAGTCTAAATGTCAAGATGCAGGCACTCGATGCACTCCTCAGCATGGAGAACATCGACGTCTGTGCAGTAACTGAAACCTGGTTCAAGGCTCCTGGGAGCACCCCAGC
Source organism: Protopterus annectens (assembly GCF_019279795.1). Lineage (NCBI taxonomy): Eukaryota > Metazoa > Chordata > Ceratodontiformes > Protopteridae > Protopterus > Protopterus annectens. The sequence goes on along the minus strand of NC_056728.1, from coordinate 1,022,958,558 downwards.
ACTACCAGGCTATACCTCGGATCATGCTTTTCGGCCCCAAAACCCGGGCCGAACCACAAGGAGGGGAGTGTCCATATTCATCAAGGACACCCACACCTCCATGTTGTTAGTAGCAACACATGAAGCATCAGAGACCATCCACAGGTGCAACTAACCATAGGCAAAACTGCTCCATGCACCACCTGTCCTGTAATTGAGTCAATGTATGGGCATACTCCAGTTCAGGTTCTTGTTGTGCTACAACTATACCTCTCAGGCCTACCTATGTAATACCTGCAGATGATGTGTCTTGTTTGTGCATACAGGTTGTAATGGACACCTACTTTAAACACACAGGTTTACAGCTATGTACATCATGACCGTCAGTATCCCTGTTGTTGTCCTCAATCTTAGAAGGGCATTCTAACTGCCTTGGAATGTGGAATCTCTGTGGTGTGTCTCGTAACTGCGTAGTAATGTAATAGTGATCTGTAGATAGGCAGGTGTTCGGATCCCACCACTGGCAACTGTGTGTTTGTGTGCGTGTATCAGCAAATGGCTGATTGTGTGTGTCAGCAAATCGTTTTGTGTGTGTGTGTGTGTGTATTTGTGTCTGCATCCTGTCATGACAGCGAGTTTTGCTGCATTCCAAAGAGATACCACCTTTTGCACTGGCCTTTATCCTTGTCAACTGCTAAACCTCTCTTTTCCCCCCTCCCCACTCAGCACTGCAAGTAATCAGTTCTGTGATGTCACCCAGCTCAGAAGTGGAATCAGAGTAAGGGTAATTGTATGTGTTCTGTGGCACATACCCCAACTGCATACCACTGTACTAGTTACTTTCCATAGGCAAGACGTGTATGCACAATACTGACAAGTGTGTGCATGTTTGTGTGTGTGACTACTCTATAGCCAGGCATACACATGTGTAATGTCTTTTAACATGCTGCACACCATGGTAGCCATCTGTGGTGACTGGTGTCTACAAAGTATTACATAGTTAGGAATAGTAAAGAATACACAGTCAAGAACAACTACAGTTGGGTATGTTATTTTACTGTGCCACTGTCAAGCAGTGACACAGAAGTGGCCACTGGGGTGTAAATCCATACCCATCATTCCCCCACCCAAACTCCATAATCCCTGGGGTAGATTACATTAGCCATCATTCCCCACCCCAAACTCCACATACACAGCAACCATCTCTTCTCTGGTGAACTGATTAAGATTTAAATGTTATAAAACAAGAGATGCCTCTGTTTTGTGTACATTCCAGTTCCTTTGGAACCCTTCTGTGTCACAAAGGGTGCTCAGACATATATATCTATATATATATATATATATATATATATATATATATATATATATATATATGGTCTAGATGAGTGTAATTCATTTGATGATCGACATTTATTTGGTCAACAATTCATTTGATCGACAGGCAGATTTGCCCCCCACCCCAATGTTGTGTGACCCTGGAGTTGATATATATATATAGTTAGGGGGGGGGGGGTGTGGGGGGGCACATTCCCCCACATCAGGGGGTGTGGGGGGTTTCACCCCCCACATAAAACTGCTTGTCGATCAAATGAATTGTTGACCAAATAAAAGTCGATCAAATGAATTGTCGACCATGTGAAGTAGACCCATATATATATATATATATATATATATATATATATATATATATATATATATATATATATATATATATATATATATATATATATATATAGCTATAGCTGTGTCTGTGTATATACATACATATATATATATATATATATATATATATATATATATATATATATATATGTATCTATATATATATCTATATATATCTATATATATATATATATATATATATGTGTGTGTGTGTGTGTGTGTGTGATCTGGTATATATATATATATATATATATATATATATATATATATATATATATATATATATATATGTATATATACATATATGTAGTTATGACAGTTGTACAGATGTAGACTTGTCTTTGTTGTTTCACAGAGTATAGTACATTTAAGGGTACTATACATATGTACACAAAGTGGCTGTCTCATTTGTTTTCAGTACTGTGGAATACCTGTACTAAGATGTGTATTATAAAATCCATGAAACTTGTAAACAACCCATATGGCTTAGTGGTAAGTCCAGTGACTTCAGTGTGCATGGTCCGGAATTCAAGACCTGCAAGCCTTGTTGATACTGTCAATTAGGACTAAATAAGACACTTTTAAGCAGTTGTAAGTGGGTGTAAATGTGTTTTCGTGACAGTAAGCAGCGGGTACAAGCAGGTAACAGACATGTACAACTCGGAGTACACTTGAAATGCCCTTCTTTGGCAATCCTGCTGATGTCACCCACGTACGATTACACCTCTAGGACTGTTTTACCCCAGTAATCTCTGTGGAGTGTGCTGTAACTGCATAATGCTGAGTGTAATAAACTAGTGTGGTAGATGTTCTAATCCCAGATAGACCAACTGTGTGTGTGTCTTTTTGCCTAAGAAAGAAACAATGCTTTTTAGAGTATGCACACTCTTTAGAATTCACATACTCACCTCTGGCAATCCTGCTGATGTCACCCACCTAGAAATACACCTCTGGGACTACTGTAACCCCGTAACCTCCGTAGTGCGTGCTATAACTGCATAATACTGTAGTGTGATAAACTAGTTGGGTAGGGTTCTGTTCCAAGACAGGCTAACTCTGTGTGTGTGTGTGTGTGTGTGTGTGTGTGTGTGTGTGTGTGTGTGTGTGTGTGTGTGTGTGTGTGTGTGTGTGTGTGTGTGTGTGTATCTGTCTCTCTGCCTGAGAAAGAAATTATGCTTTTTAGAGTATGCACACTCTTTATAATTCACATACTCACGTCTGGCAATCTTGCTGATGTCACCCACCTGGAAATACACCTCTGCAACTACTGTAACCCAGTAATCTCTGTAGCGCATCCTGTAACTGCGTAATGCTGTAGTGTAATAAAAAAGTTAGGTAGGGGTTATATTCCAAGACATGGCAGGTGTGTGTGTGTGTGTGTGTGTGTGTGTGTGTGTGTGTGTGTGTGTGTGTGTGTGTGTGTGTGTGTGTGTGTATGTGTTTGACAGTCAGAGCCTGTGTGGAAGTGGCTGTGAGTGTCTGACCACTGGACATGTTGGGGAGTGTTTTTTGTAGTTTTCCTATACGGTGTCCATATTATATGTTACAATGTCCACCTCATGAAGGGTACAGATGTCAATCAGCCAAGGGACTGTGTTGGCAAGCCATACCCCTACATCTTGCAAAAGACCTGGCGAACAAAGTATGCAACCCTACTATTACCCGGAATGCATTCTGACATGTGTCATACACAAACACACTTGCCTAAAATATCCCGCTATGTTCCTAGTACCCTGCACATTGATGACAGATAGTAGGCATGGTCTGATTGCAGTGGGCTGCAGAGGGCATGGCACCCTGTCCAGCAGTACAATAGGCACATAATTGCGGACAATGTGCCTCCACTATGTTCCCCACTGGATGCCTGCAACATATATGGTGCCATCAAATGTGATCCACAAAGGCCATACAATGCCTTACACACATGCCCTGTATAGACAGATGTCACTGACACCAGGGAATACCTGTATCATGCTATCAATGCAGGTGCAGGGTCAACCTGCTGTCTATTAGCAGGTCCTGCTACCCCAGGCCAGTATTGGCATATCTGATGATAACAGTCTGTGCACACAACATATGCCAGCCAAACCAGGTACACTTGTACATGTCACTGTACATTATTGTAGGCCATGCACATCCCAAGCAATGTCCATGTCAAGGACTATCAAACACAGACATGGCATGCATTGCAAAGCGATGGCCATACACAATGGTAACCAGGATGACAGGACAGTTCATACAATATCCATCTGTGTGGGACATTGCAGACACTACACTCCTGAACCACACTGCACACCATTGTCTGGTGGCGTGATGCCAAGGATTACCCCACACCCAGCCTTGTACAGCCATCTTGCACAGCCAACCACTACACACCCATGAAGTAATGCACATATGCATGTTAGTACTGGCACCTTGTGTCTGTGTGTGGGCTGTGATGCTTTCAACCGCAGTCACAGCCAGTATAACTCCTATTGGCATACCAACTGATGTCAGACACGTTCACATGCCCTAGCCCATAGATCCTCAGGATATCCCCTGTGGTGCATGTAGTACCTGTGCATTACTGCAGTGTGGCAAACTAAGTAGTTAGGAAGTGTATTTGAGATCCTGGCAAAGTGTGGCAATGTGTTTGAGTCCCTTTAGAGAGTGTGGTTGTGTTGACAATGACATCTGTTCATGTGGACAGCCATGTGTGTTACACCTAATGTATGTCTACTATATCTCTGTTGCAAATGTCGCTCACCAGCACACATATATGTTCTTACAGCACACCAATATGTCAGCTATGTGACACATGGAGTAACTGCATGCACTAGTAATGGCTAGTTAGTCAGGGGTTTGAACCCCTGTACTGGTAGGTGTGTGATAGACAATGCTTAGGTTTTTAGTTTCCAAGCCCTTCTCTGATGTACTTTGCCTCTGTGTGTCCCTCCCACACACTCTCTGTTGGATGTGGAGTTGTACACCTGCTCAGCAGCAGCTTGTGTTTTGTAAGTGATGGTCATGATCAGGTGATGGCCTCTGCACCTATTGCAGTCCTCCTCTAGCTGATTGCATGTGGAAAAGCTGTGGTGATGTTCACATAGCCAATCGCATGGAAACACAGTACAATATCTAGGAGCTTCATGTTGGTGTTTGCCCATGACAGTCGCTGTGAGTGGATCCTGGATCTGATGTTTGATAAACAACATCACAGATGATATCTGGATATTCCTCAAACAACATACACAGTGGAAAATAGCCTAAAGACAGGAGGGTGATGTGCCAGATATGACTACAGCATGTAAGTGTAGCTATGCTTAATTGAGACTACTGCGAGTTTAACAAGTTATGTGTGGTAATGGCTATTCTGCATGTTCTAAAACTGACAAGACAATGCTCTGTTTGTGAGGTAACCCCCATCGGTAGGGCCATCTGTGGACTGGTAAGTGTGTGGAAGCATTTGTTTCTTGTGTTACTCACTAAACACACATCTGTGAACTGCAGAAGCATAGTGTGAGGATTGCAGTCAGTACATGGTGATAGTGATGAGAGTTACTGCCATTGCATCCCTGATTGGACATATGTCACATGAAACTGTGGTATGACAGTCATGGTCTGAGGTTCTCACAGTGACATGCCAGTAATGGGCCACTGTTCATAGCTGCCATCACAAGTTTTCTACACTTTGTACACATGTTATGCAGTATATATGCATGTGTTGGCTCCCTCTGCAAATGTATGCCATCTGCTGTGTTGGGTTGATGGTTATATGTATGCATGCTGTTATAAGTAATCCTGAATGCTGTTGACTATTACTAAGCCATATCTGTGTTAAAAATGCAACACCATAGACTGTATGGGATTGGAGGTCCCGGCGGAACCTCCTGTCCCACTTCAGCTGGCCATGGCACCGAGCACCAGCACATCTGGGGCCCAGCCTTGGAGCTCCACCTCTGTTGGCTCTGCACCACCTTCTCGTGGAACCAACACTGAGGATGGGGCTTGTTCCCCCTGGGAGCAGGTGCAGACAGGAACTTGTCTGCTGTCGAACAGTCCCGGACGTGGTGTGTAGGGAGCTCAATAAGGGGTTTTGAGACCAGATGCACCAGCTCGAGGGCAGAGTGTCACATTTAGAGGGTGAGCCTGCCCCTCCTAGACAGCCCCCAGCACAGCCACCTTTGCAGCTGTTTTGGTGCAGTGGTGGCTGCCCATAGGTGGGGACCTCCGTCCCACATTTTCCATCTGGGGGCTCATGGGCTTGTGACTGCAAAACACCCCTCCCCATCCAAGGTGTATCCCCCCCACATGTGTCATATACTGACCCTGTATGCTGTCTTGTCTGTCATCCTACCCAACCTATCCTCCACGAGCATACCTACTCTCCTTCCCCCACATCCCACTCTCACCTTACAGAAACAAAAGGCCAATCTGTTCCTAGAACAACATTTACCCCATACATATCTGTCCATTTCACACACATGTCCACTGGACACATGTAACCTTTTTAATTTGCATCACAACATACTCAAGTTGTCCTCACCCCTGTCTCTCAGGCACATGATCCTGGTATGCACATGACTCCTAAAGGTGCCAGGTACATGTGATGCAGATGACCCCATTGTACACACAACACTATTAGTCCCTCTATGGTCACCCCATTTACCTTTTTCATGATGATGATGTCACACACCACACCTTGCAAGAGTACTGTTCTCACATAATGATTGGACAGGAACTGTGTTAATGTAAATAAAATGCATAGAGTGATGTATTTGGCCAATATACACATTTGCATGTATGACTGACACATGTCTCTCTGAGGGAGTCTTGATATTACATAGGACAACACCACTACATAATACAGGCATTGCTGGTGTTTCCCCTTTCATTCCTTTTTAATGCTTTGTTGTCACATGGGATGTTCTTGATATATATATGTATGTATCTATATCTGGACATAAACACACACACACATACATTTACATGATGGAATACATTTCCTGCACTGTTGAATGACTATGCTGGATGATATGGTTGTGATAACATCCAATGTCTATATATCTGCCATGGCTTAGTGGTAAATCCCATTGGCTGAGGTGTGCAGGGTCATGATTTCAAGCCTTACAGAGGCCGTTTATTTTGTTGCTGGCAGTTGGATATGGATTGATTAAGACACTTTAAAGCAGTTGTGAGCAGGTGTGCATAGGTTTACATGGAGCTAAGCAATGCTAACCTCCAGTTACAGTTTCTTATACTCAGTTAGCTTCTACATTGCTTCACCAGTGTGATACTCGCATACCGGCGACCAAACAGGCTTACACCCGCTTGCTCCCGCACTTGCAAATGCACTGCATTTGGTGTTTGCATCAGACACTCACACCCCTGGGTGGGAGTGAGGACTACAATATTACCTTGTGATGCCTATTGCATCAGATTACATGCCTACAGTATCAGAAATGGATGCCCATTAGGCATAAGCATGCCATTTGACTGTACGGAATCTGCGGCCTGTCCAGAGTTTGATTCATACTATTGGTGTGTTCCTCTTACAATCTGCAACTGTCTGGCTAATACATGGGAACTGACACCATTCAATACAAACAAGTAATTGGGTTTTGGAACCCACATCCTTCAGCCGAGTCATGCTACTGCATACCTATTATTCTATCATCTTTCTAAGGTTGTAAATTGAATATGTGCTTCCTGTCCCTATCTGACCTTCAAACGATTGGAGACAGATATCAACTAAATCAGGGACAAGTCATGACAACATCAGGGACAATCAGGGACACATTTAAAATATTAGTGCTATTAACTTGACTCATTTACAGACTCAGAGCATATGAATTCATACACATTTTCTGAGGTAAATGAAGTTTATAACTCTTAATTGTTGTCATTATTCACCACCTTTCTTCCAAAAGTCACTAGTTTTAGAAGGGATTAACTGGGACAGAGTTAGAATTTGAGTCAAAATCAGGGACGTCCCTGGAAATCAGGGACAGTTGAGAGGTATGGTCCCTTTTTGTTCCCCCAACGGTTTATGTCTTGTCCAGTGGATTTGCTCTTAGGGGTTGCGAGGTATGGGCGTAAGCTATGCCCATTTTGGAATATTATTTACATCCTCGGGGCAGTCCTAATATGACTGCGCCAGCCAACACTTGTATGCCTAGGCCCATAATTGCATACCCATAGTTCCCCCACTTGCCCCTCCTCTACAGCAATCATCCTTACTGTGGGTGCAAGTGGAGTATAAACACACTACTACACACTGCCCACTCTTCGCATGTCGGGACACATGTCGTACGTTGTGTCGACCCACGGTTTATCAGGCTTGCACAACCTATAGGTCTATGTATGTCAACAGCCTGGTTTGATGAATCATTACAGGGACTGACTACGATGATCAGCAATTTTTGGGGTGTCCCACAAGGGACATTGATGTCTTTGTTTCAAGATTATGCCTGGCAGGTCTCTCCCACTGGTAGTATCCTGCCGGTGGTCTGGGAAGCAGTGGTGTGTTTACTTTTATTGTGTGTCTGTATGTCTCACCGGCTTTGCTGGAGGGGGGTTGATGCTACGTGTTACACATTTGTTGATTGGACCCCTCACCCCAATATGCACAGCCTGTGAACATATGTAATTTGTAACTGTTGTATCATATCCTAGCTATATACATGTGTATATTTACAGTCACATATATATATATATATATATATATATATATATATATATATATATATACTATATACAGATATATCTGTATTTGTATGTATACATGTATATATTTATATATTGCTGTCTATATATATATATATATATATATATAGATATATGTATGCATGTACATTACTATATACAAATATATCTGTATTTGTATGTATACATGTATATATTTATATATTGCTGTCTATATATAAGTAACAACATATGGGTCTATGGGTGTCTGCATATGTATATATCTATATTTGGGTATGTATATGTATTCTGTCTCTCTATGTATACATTTGTACTACGGAGAGGGAGAGGTATATCTCTATGTCACTATGGGTAGATATATGCACACATACCTCGTCCTCTACATATATACATCTACATCTGGTTATTCTGTTCCTTGCCATGTAGATTACACTTTGCTGCAGTGGGACTCTAGTGGGTGTGGCTGCTCATTGGGCATGCCTCTATCCAATGAACACTTTTGCTTACATCCCTGGGGCTGTCCATATAGGACCACATCAGCCAAAACCTGCACACCTAGACTCATAACTAGCTACCCATAGCTCCCCCACCTGCATCTCCTCTACAGCATCCATCCTTACTCTGGGTCTTGGTCGGGTCTGAACACACAACTACACGCTGCCCACTCTCCACTTCACGGGACCCATGTCATACATTGTCTCGACCCATGGGTCATCAGGCTTTCCCACCCTTGTATTCCGGGTATGTACACACCCCAGCCAGAATGTTCAGCATATCACCTTCTTTTGGTCTTATGTCAATTTTTGGGGTGTCCCGCAAGGGACACTCCTGTGTTCCAAGATTAGATTCCACGGGTGCACTGTGTACCCCCCCTTGGTTGTATCCTGCCTATGGTCTGGGGAGCAGTGGGCTATTTACATTGTTTGTGGGTTTGTGTGTATGTTGCCTGTGTCCGGCTGGGGAGGGGTTGAAGGTCATGCTACGTGTTTCATATTTCTTGCTTGGGCCCCTCACTTCCATTGGCATAGCCTGTGAACATATGTCATTCTTGTGAGCTGTTTCCTATCATAGCTGTATATCTGTGTATATCAACACACACACACACACACACACACACACACACACACACACACACACACACACACACACACACATATATATATATATATATATATGTATATGTCTGCATACATATATATATATATATATATATATATATATATATATATATATATATATATATGTATATGTCTGCATCCATATATATATATATATATATATATATATATATATATATATATATACTTATTTATATATATATATATATATATATATATATATATATAGTTTTATATATATAGTTTTTATATATATATATATATATATATAGTTTTATATATATATATATATATATATATATATATATGTATACATATATATATTTATATACATATATATGTATACATATATCTGTATATGTATACACATGTATATATATATATATATATATATATATATATATATATATATATATATATATATATATATATATATATATATATATATATATTTATTTATTTATTTTTATTTTTATTTTATTTTATTTTACATTATTTGTTGACCGGGCTAGACTAGCTGGATATATGTCCATTTTCAGTAGAGGCCCGGGGAGAAAAGCTCCACATTAAAACAGACTAGACACACAAAGTATTAAGTAATAAGTTACAGAACATTAAACATAGGTTGCTAGACAAAAACAGGCGATTAAGGTAATTTAGCAAACATTGATGGAATAGAAGAATAGCACAAAAATAAGATAAGGTAATAATTTGTTTTTTTTTTTTTTTCTATTGAATGCTGTGGGAAGAAAGTCTTCTGCAGAATATGAGAGATCAGGTAGTTGAAAACAGGACTGGAAGAGTAAGTGGAGGGGGAGAAACTCAGGAGAGAAAAAGAGGTAAATTACATCTTAGGTGTATATGATCAACTAGAGCATCTAGATGGTAGAGGCCTTAAAGTGGCAATAAAGTGAGTAAGAAACTTGGGAAGACTGATTGTGATGTAAATAGACAGAGATAGTCTTAGTCAGGGTTTGAACAGGGACATAGCCAATGGTTTTTAAGGTATTGTTTTAGTTTCTTTTTGAAGAGTGTAGTTGAAGATAGTGATGTGAGTTCACTGGAAAGTAGGTTCCAACTTTTCCCCACAGTATTAGAGAAAATGGAATCTCCTGCTTTGTTGTTGGGTTTATGTATGGATACCAGAAGTTTATTGGCTGAGTGTAGGTTTGTAAGATTCTTATATGGGCAGATTAGACTAGTGAGAATTGGTATGTTTTCTAGGTGGTAAAGGGTTTTATGTACAATATTCAGTTGATTAAATAAAAATTTGATTGTGGAATTCAAGCCAACCAAACTGATTCAGATTTAGGCAGTGGCGTGTTCTAAAAGGGGAGCTGGTAGCAAATCTGGCAATATTATTGTAAGAGACTGCCAGCTTGTGGAGGTTGCATTTGGATAGATTTATATATATAGGAGAGGCATAAAAGAGAGTAGAGATAAGGTGGGTTTGGGCAATAGTAGTTCTAGCTATGGGAGTAAGTAAGGCCTTTATTTTGTAGAGGGAGACGAGGGAGCCATATATATATATATATATATATATATACATACATATATATATATATATATATATATATATATATATATATATATATATATATATTTATATAAATAACTATTATATATATATGCGTGTGTATCTGTAAAGCAATGCATACCCCATGTAAACGCACTTACACGTGCTTACTGTGTTTGCTTATACCTGCTTACTAGTGCCCTATTCATTATGACACTGACACTTCACTCCAGTTCACTTTTAATTGTTATTTTGCAGGTTATACAGTGGACAGATATCAAAATATGTTCAGATATTGATTACTGATGGAAAATGGTATGTGCTGCAGTGGGATTTGGAATGGGAATGTCTGTTCATTAGGTGGATGCTCTCATTTACCCATTACTCCCGATTCCTCAAACACCCACCCCAACACCTCACTAACACTGCAGTCATCCATTCTCCAGTTGGATTCATGGTGTATCCACACCATTACACATTGGCCACTCCCTACTCCTGTAGACCCATCCCTTCGGTTGACTCACTCCACGTATCCTCAGAAATCCTAAACTTTTAGTCCACAAACATTGGTGACATGAGCGACCAAAAGAACACTATTCACAATTTTTGGGTTGTCCCACATGGGACACGCATGCCATTATTTCAAGATTAGACTCTATACTTCATTACATCCTTACTCCCGTTAACATTACACTACAATAAATTAATAAGTATGACTATGTGGTAACGCACACATTACATATAAGAGCTTAATTATGTATGAGTTTGGCGTAATTCTTTTACAAATGGACCGGTTTAGTAATTGGCGTTGCTGTAGCAGGCAGATCACAGAAATGATTCCATATTTGAGAAAGTCCTCACATTTGTTTTTTCAGCACAGCACTTTCGGACATTGTACACACTTCTGCGTTTTAGCAGTTTTGTCCCTTCCCTCTTATGCACAACCTATTATTCTATCTACTGTCGAGGTTTGTAAGGGCACATTCATGTTATTATGTCTGCAAATGGAATTAATGTGTTACAGTGAATGTACTTCTACATATAGATGTATACATGTGTGTATGCATATATACTTATAACAAACTCGCTGACCTCCATGAGATGGTCCAATTAGAACCAGCTCATCCAACCTTGACACACCTAGATCCATAATTTCATACCCATAGTTCCTCCTCCCACCCGAGTTCAACATACACGCATACCATCCATGACACACCTCCACACATTGCCCTCTCCTGAGCGTTAGGGGCCCTACACATATGTTGTCCCAACCCATGTATTCTCAGGCTCTCCCACCATTTAGTCCTTGAACATACCTGCCCTTGCTTGTGTAATGGTCGGATGACCTAACATCCTATCAATTTTTGGGTACTCCCACCAGGGACTATCCTCTGATTATAAAGTAGACTTAGCAGATCAGCAATGTTACTCCCACTGGTAATATCCTGCCTGTGGTGTGAGTAGCAGTGCTTTGCTCACTCCTGCCCAGCTTGATATGACATACACTGACAGCGCTATATAATACTGGAGTTACTGTTGATTCCCTTCTCATTCCTTTTGTATGCTTTATTGTTATGACGTTCATTCTTCATATATGTATATATATTATATATCTGTACATACTTATATACATTTCCTATGCTGGGCACTGCTTACACCCACGCAAGTGCACTCAGACTTGCTTACTGGTACTTATATATGTTTACTGCTGCTTATTTGTGCTTACACCTGCTTACTAGTGCTTTAGTCATTATGACAGTACCACTTTGATTGAATGACATTTAGTTAAACATCTCATGCAATACTCTTATGTCGGTTTTACAGCAAAACGACATTCATTCCACATGGAAAATGATATGTGCTATTGTTGGACTTGAACCGTGAATGCCTGTTCATTAGGCATATGTTCTAAACACTACACTGTTGACATTTACGTTGATTCTGCATATTTTTCTCTATTTGAATGATTTTGATGTGTAAGCTATGCTCGGTGGAGGGCAGCGACTCTCAAACACGCTGCGCTTTGCTTACACTTTCTATATTGCAGTAATACAAATTTAAAATAGGGACACGGGGAATCTAATTGTGAAAGTTCTAGGGACAGGGCTCAACATTCCACTACGTGCTTGTGTGTTTACTACTTCAATTTTATTTCACTGTTCGTGGACACTCTTGTATGCTTAGCATACATTTCGGTATCCACGGACACTAAATGGGCTGGGCTCTAATAGTAAGCATAGTAGGTTGTGCAACTGTCGGGGCATGTTTACACCACCGTAGAGCACTTGTACATGCCCCACTGCACTCTCACATGTTTCCTGTCCACATCAAGGTTGCGGCAGCGCACCCTCCTACATATTCATATGGCGCTGCTGCACCATCTGTAATGAGGACGCTCGGCGCAAGGCTAAAACCGTCCTTGCACTGAGCTTCATGAATCCCAGGGTTGGTTTTGTTAAAACAAAGGGTTCCTAGTGTTTTGTTTGCTTGGTATGAAATTCTCCCCAGGCTGGTTTGGAGGCAGGTGTGATGTTATCAAACCATTGAAGGTCTAAGTACTTCATTATTCATAGCGTTTCACAGGTGGGTTGTTCCTTTTGTGTTTCAGACTCTGTCTAATTGGGATTTTGCTGCCAGAGACTCTCCTGGTTCAGATCAGATGGGGTTCATTTCAGCAATGTGGGGCTTCACTTTTTAATGTCAATATTTAAAATTTTTCTTAAGGATTTGGTTTCAGGATTAGAATTCAGTCATATGGGGAAACAAAGGGAAAACAGCATGTAAGGTCAGGCTGGTGGGCTTGCAGAGGGAGTTCCCCCTCTAATCCTTCATTTCTTTGTTGTCTGGCTAAGATAGAATTGGAGTGGGTAGTGGCACAGCACTCAGGCTGGCACTGGTTGTTACAGTGAAAGATTGTTCTAACACTGTCTTAATTCAGTGGCGAGGAGTTCATTGCTGCCCTTAGTGTGGCTCTGCAGCTGTTATTTATGTTCTGTTTCAAGAATGTATGTTGTGTATTTATTTGTTCTTTACAGAAGTTATGATGCATAGCTATGTATTGTTGAACATTGAATAAACTGGTTGCACTGGCTTCCTTACTTTGTTTTTTCTGTGATGCATGAGTAACTGTGCAAAGAGCATGTTGTAGCTGTTGTTGTAATAGCTAATTGGAGCTGTTGAATTTTCAGTATCTGTCTGTAAGTTTTAGGACATACCCAACATTTTCGGTTAACTAGAGTAGTTAAGGTATGTTACTTATTTTTTTGTAATTTTGGAACCTGAAATGGATCTCACATTAGCTAATGAAATGCAAGGACTATTATCAGTTAAAGTGTAATTCCTTTGAAAGTTTAAAAACTCTTTATTTTGCAGCCAAAAGAGTTGCATCAAGGAACTTAAGTTGAAAGGAATGCAGAACACAGTCCACGCAGTGAGTTAGAAAGAAATCTGACATTCCAGCACCCAAATGAATTACGTCTGTGTGAGACAGATATTGCTTGTGGGTCATTTTAAGCCTAGCCAGTTACTCCATGTGAGAATTTAACCCTGCACTTTGTGTCTATAAGACAAACATTTTAACCATTATGCCAACCTCCCACCTCTCCAACAATTTCTAAACACTTGGCAAGGTCTCTGGTAGATGTTAATTTTGCAGACTCTAAAAGAGGACATAGTTCTTTTTAACTGTCAAAAATCAATTATTTTGCATAACACTTTGTGAAAAATATGCTAGAGACTAGATAGGGATAGAAAAAAGGGGAGGACATGTCATTTTTTGCAAGCTGACATTACATCTTTTAGCATGGAAATGATGATGTCATTTTTTACCGAGATGAATGAGTGCTGTGCCAAATGGCCAGTCAGGCTTTCAACAGTGATCTGGATAAGTTGTCCAAGGGGAGAGATATCCAATGAACCATTCATGTCAGCAGGGGAATGGCATTGTTGGAGTACTAGCTATGCTTTGCAGTAATTAACTATAATTTCCCTATGCATAATAGTCTTAGGCCACGGATCTATTTTGCCTTCAAATATTGTTGTCCCCTACACTCAGTGACATTCTTTTATGATTCATGAATCTAGTTTTTTTATTTATTTACAATTGTTAAGCAGGGCTGGGCACTGATCCCTGTGGAATTACTGTCTGATTAACTGACTTTACTCAGTCGCACAGTTAGGTGCAAGGAAGTTGTAGGAATTAAAACCTGGACTACAGGAAGCAGCTTAACAGCCTTAATCCACTCAGCCAAATGTCAAGCAAGACATATTATGCTCACTTCTTTTGCTTTTACAGCAGCTTAACAGGAAAATGTAATAATTTGTCCTTACCACCACAACAAGTACACTGCACAATACAAAGAGGCAACAGTCTATGCTAATTTACAGTATTATAATGCTTTGCACTGTGAGCTATAGCACTATCCCTTAACATAGTCATTCTATCTAGTCCATCACATTTATTGCTCCTATAGTTGAAGAAGAAAATTGGTCCACAGACCATATTTCTTTTGGTCTTCACTTTAAATCCGTTGTCTATAATGAAATGGAAGTAATTTACTTTGAATGGTGGTTACATGCCTAAGTAGTGGTTGCCATTCAGTCATTAAACTGGTGACAGATAAATCCATATGACGTATGGTTGTTACTGTAAATAACTGTCAACAATGCATTCTGCTAACATTTTTATTATGTCATGCAGGTGTAGTCTATTTATGTCATACGGAACTCCTAAGTATTCAGCTAATGTAACATGATTACATGTGGGTGTGGAGAATAGCATTTATACCATTATTTTATTTTTATCTAGGCAGATTTTGTTAAGACTGATATATGATTAAAACCTGTAAAGCTTTGCATCCTTTATTTATTTATGGATTCCACTAGTAAACTTGTATTATACAAAATCCATTTTTATCAAATGTGTGTATCCTATGTGAATTCCATAGCATTTATACCTTTTTATGTAAATTGCAACTCCACCTACAAAATCAAAACTCATTTTCTGCAGTGAGCAAAATGATTGTTTCATCATCACGAAATTACCCATATATCTATAATCTCTGGGGTAAATATACACTAATACAGATTACTGAAACAAAATAAATATATCATTTATTTAGGTACTGTTATCTTTTAGACACTTCTCTAATTTTTCAGAATATAAAAATTCATATAAATCATGCAAGCAGACATACTGCCTATTAAACAGACTGCTCGTATTTTATTAGCCTGGTAATGCAGTCTTTGCAGGCTTGTGACAACCAGTCTATCTAATTATTTTTAACATTCATGTGAATTCTTGAGTGTCCCATCCATATGCAAAGTAAAGTGTGGGAATCAGTAATAATCATAAATAAAATGATTGAAACTATCAGGGTTAAAAGAGGCATCGAGATGAAAATTGCACTGGAAATTGTAATCAAGTTGCCTGAAGAAATGTGTTGTTCAAAGCCATGGCCCTTGCTGTGGACAAGTGACAGGAAAATAAAGCAAGCTGCTATGATTAATCGGAAGGCCTTTCATAAATGTGTTGGTATTATAAAATTGTTTACAATAATAGCACTAATGCATCTGCCTCTTCTTTGTGCTGTTACCTAGGCTACATTACTTGAAACAACAGTTCTGTAATAACCTCCATATGCTCCCCTCTGTCTGTCATCCTTAGCTGTAACATATTGTGACAGAGGCTTCATTTACCTAAACTTAGCTTGGCAACTTGTACTTCATTAAAGAGAATCCTGCAAGCATCAGTTAAAGCTTTCTTATCTGGCCATGCATAGCATAGCTTCATAAATCATTCTTTCAATTGCCATTTCTAGGGCTTCTGGAAAGGTAACATTACAGCACTTGGATCTCAGGAATACAGCGAGTGCTAAAATGTTTATTGATCAGCTTTTAAACACCGAACTCCCTCTTGAATACAAAGAATGATATTAGCTGAACTGAGCAAATTTAGAAGATGTATCATTAAAACCTTTAACGTTCATTAGCAATTCAGCTCTAAAAATAGTTATGGATTTCAGTATTTGCTGCATTGTGGAGTTTTTTAAATTAATTGCATTCAGTTGTGAGAATACTGTTGGCAAGACAAAGAGAAATATACTTATTTACCCATAATATGCTCTTAGATTTAAACATATAAACTGCTACCAATAATGCATGATGGGAATTTTAATGAACAGTATAAAACAGTCTGGAAGTTTCAGTTTTACATTAATGAACAGTAAATATATAATCAATAAAATGTCACAGCTGCAGTCTTATTCCTCATTAATTTAGTACTGTGTTAAGGGTGTATCATACTTATAAATCACACACTATATGTTTAATAGTCACAGTCAGAACCCCAGTGCTAACTAACAAGTGTTATATTCTTTTAAAAATGTTTTGTTAACACTAAGCTACTACATACATCACATAATACAATGTGATTTTTTTTCTTTAGACATAGTTGGGTATTATATTTTATGTGCTCAGATCCTTTTTCCTGCAATTTTCTGCCACTCTCCATGCACTATTTCTATTAATGTGTATTATATTTTTCTAACAGTAAGGGTTACTTTTTCAATCTTCATTTCTCTTCAGGATAACTGAAATAACAAGCAGCTACACTTTTCTGATTTACCAATTTGTTATTTTGTCACAGTACAAAAGCATATAGAAAAGGTCCAATCTTAATCTTAGTTAACCACATAAATTGAAGACATTTTTGTGTTGAATGCACAGGCATAGTAAAACATTGTAACTACAAACTGCCATCTATATGCCTTAAATTCAGAACCAGAATCTTTGAAACACTGGCATTAAATCTGCAATCACATGATCTGCAGCTATAGCTCACCTGTTCGAAGTATCAGGTTATGAGTGCTGATATCTTTAAGCACTTTGGGTAGGTGGGGGATGCCTGCCTAGATCAATTTTATCAAATATATGTCAGTCAGTACATAGTGTTACAACAGATAGCATGTTCTCATTTTTATAGCTACAAACTATCCTAGTCAGACAGTAGTAAGTCACAGAAATCACTTTGCAACTGATTCAGTTCCCCCTCAAAAGGCTGCTCATCAAGTAACACACCATAAAGGAACAAACTCCCCACTCTCTGTCTCCTTCTCTTCTGAAAACCATTACCAGTGTGGTTTGTATGTCCTGAGTGTGACCCCTTTCTTTTGGAGATTTCTGCCTGCTTGTTGTTTGTGACAATGGAGTTGATATATATAAATTTTGGGGGAGATGAGGGGTTTGCCCTTCACACTGGAGTGTAGTTTTTTCCCCCAACTGCAAACAAAAAAAAAAGTTGATTTACTTTTACATGAAGTTGATTTCTCTAGCAGTTGTGCTTAATAAATTCATTTTTCTAGGACATGTAATTTAATGAATCATCATGGAAGCTCTTCAGAGAGATCCTATACCTTATCACTAGTACATGCTTCCTATAAAATTTATACTTTCTCTCCCCCCACTTATGTCCAAGTGTGGCATACTGGCATATGCATAGATCTACATGGGTCTACTTCTGAAGCTCTAAATATTAAAATGTTGAATTTCATTATTTTGAGATCAGAATGTCAAACGTGCACATAAAATAAAATCCACAATACCAAAACATCTAATCATAGCAAATACAGAACACAACTAACAATCCAACACCCAAAAAAAAAAAAACCCACTAAGAAACACAACACAAATAACATAACCATACCCTTTTGGAGGGTGGCAAGTCCCCCTGCACTCCCCACACCCCCGCTACTTATATATACCAGCTCTGAGGTCACCCTAACATGAAAATAACCCCACAAACCTACTTCTATGTGCCGTACCCCAACCTACTCCTAAAACTCCCCAAAAATAAAAATTAACAAATTCCTACTCAAAACCCTGAAAAAGTAAACACCTACCTGAATCTATGCAAACAGGTACACATTGATTGCCACCTACAAATTCCAGACCAAACTACAGTAAACCATAAAGCACGCAACACACCACAATGACCACAGATTTGATTTGATAACCTCAGATTCGTTAAAGTGCAGTTTCGAATAAGTGTACTTTTGATATTCTGATCTCGAAATACTGAAATTCAGCATTTCAGTATTTTGAGATTCAGAAGTGGACCCATCTGCATATATACTTTTGTTATTTTAGAAGCTGGCAGGAAATCTTTGAAAACATTTGACTACGTGCACTCCAAAACAAAAGCATCACCTAATTGACTCAGGCTTTCAAGATAACGGTGAATTTAATAGCCATCATATATCTCAAAAAATGAAATTATTAAGAAACTGTGATGCACCTGGTCCCTATTCTCAATTTGTATGGATAACAGCTCTGACAAAAAAGCTCTAAAATATGTGTTCTATGTAACTCAAAGTGTGTAACAGTTACCCTATTTATAAGTGAAGTGCAGGTGTTGTCTACATACGCTGCTGCAGCTGCTGCAGTCTCTAAGATGTTTGCTAAACACCTGTGTAGTGTGGTATACAATACCTCTAGCAGCTTACACACATCTTTGCATTCCCGACTATTTTCTGAAAATCAGCTTAAAAATCATAAGATAAACAACTGTAAATATTTTGTGAACAGAGATAGACATTCACATAACAGAAAAAAATCCCCAAGTATATGTTTAGTGAGATATTTACAGAAATATAAAAATGTATGCTTAATTGTCTAACACTACACTGATTTCTTAGCATTAAAAAATTTTCACACTGATTGGTCAGCCCAACCAACATGCTTAATGCAAATTGAGGATATTGAAATAGAAAAAACTCCAGCTGCTGAAGTACCATTGAGCGGACAGACTTTTTTATTGATATATGCTACAAAGGACTGAGCAAAATACAAGGAAATTCTGGTATGTTCTGCAAAACTAAAGAAGCCGAAGTGTACCTGACATTTGTGGTATTTCTGTGCCATCCCTCCTTACATCTCGGTAAACTTTCATACTTCTGAACTGTCCAGATTTTTGCAGAAAGTCCATATTTTTGTCTCATAATTTTCTTCTTTTCCTCTCTAAAAATGCAGTTTCCTAGAAAGCCACTAGGGAGTAAAGTAATCAAATAATGACAGATATATGAAGTTTTAACTTCTGTCTTTCAGAAAATGCACACTGACAAAAAACCCAGCCTTCAAGCAACTTACTAAGTTTATAAGAGTAATAAAATCTGTCCCTAGTTTTGTATCTTTGCTGCCGTGATCAAACCACACCAGCCATTGGTAAATCCAACATTGCTCACACCCAGTCATAGGTCACTGCTTAATTAGCAATATAAATAACTGAATATTTCTCAAGATTTGAAACTTAAAGTGCAAATATCAATAACAGTTTTCTAAAACAACATCTAAGGTTTTACCTGATACTATCCAATAGTTTTAAGTATTACGTGCATATGGAAATAGTGCATATTTTCATAATTACAAATGAATAGTATCCCAGTGGCATTTCACACCATCCCCCAGATTTACAAAGCCCTTTATAGTGTGCAGGATTAGTTTAAGAGCTATTTTTGGCAATATGGCCAACGTGCGATCCAGGAACAAGCTCCCAGGAAGTGCACATGAGCTCTTAGGCTAATCCTGCACGGACCGAGCTGCTGTATGCAAATTACCCTCATTTGCAGGTGAAAATCATGCAAATGAGGGTAATATGTGATCCAGGAAGCTGGCAGTCATCCATGCCGGACGAGTGCAGTGTGCAGAAATGTACTCGGTTAGTAACCGAGTACAGTTCTGCAATCTACAAAATGGAGCTATGACAGCTGCAAATAAAGCCTGCCAATAGAGGAAGCATGCCAATGTCCAAGTAGAAGGCCATTGGCATTGCAAACTGTTAAAAAAAATAAACAACTTTTAATTTTCTTTTCGCCGATCTCGCCTGGTTAAGCATAGGGCAACGACATGCAAACGGGATCGGGGGAAAATAATAAAATAAACCTAAAATAAGCATTCTAACTGAAATCAGTATTCTGCCATACAAGTCAATGGCAGTCAGAAGACAACCTGGCCAGTGAGTAATGGTTGCTAAGGGGAGAGGATCAGTGTGGGACATGTACCTCTGCATTAGCAGGCAATACTATGCAAATGAGGGAAGGGTTAGTGAATCCCAGATTTTCCAAGTGTGTGAGGCAGGTTCCAAGAGTGTAAGAGTATAAATAGCTGGGTGCAAGACTAAGCTATAGGTGACATCATGGGTGTGTGTGTCAGGCATACTTTAAGTGGATTGGAGACCCGTGGCTCGGGATTGCTCCTAGCTTGGCACAGCTAAGCTAGGGGTGTGTCTAAACCTGCCTAGCACTCTTTACAAAGTGTAAGCGGGTGTGCGTGCCGCAAGCCAGGTTTTACAGGAAGAAAAAGGAAGTTAAACCAGGAAAAAAGCAGCTCTGTGCACATTGGAGCTCTCCATTTGAACGGAGTGCACATTGGCCTAAACAGGGAGGAAATGGGAAGGGAAAACAGCAGTAGGAAGGTAATCAAGGCGAACTAGCTGAGCTGCCAGGTGAAATGTATCAGAATCAGCTAATCACACATGAAGCAGACCAGCCTAGCCCAAAACACCACTATAAACCAAGCAAACACCTACCCCCCTGGTTTTTCCACACTCCACACCACCGGTGTATATAAGCGGGGACATTTTAAAACCAAACCTACAAAATGAGAAGGGCTACAGCAGGCAACATAGCACAACAAGTGCAAGAGGCTGAGGGTGGTGAGGATGTCAGTACTGCTGAACAACCCAGAGTGAGGAGACAGAGAAGAGTGTACAGACCCAGGGTAACCTACCATGGGCTACATGAGCTGGAGATAAAGGAGCGCTATAGGGTGGACAGAGACCTCCTACAGTAAATCGTTGAGCTGTGCAGGCCACATCTGACACACCACACTGGCCGAGGGGAACCAATCCCAGTAGATATCATGGTATGTGTAGGCCTAGGTATACTAGCCACAGGTACCACCCAAACTATGACTGGGGATAACATGGGCATCTCACAGGCATCAGCATCCAGAGTATTCCACCAGTTCCTGGATGCCATGTCAGCACATGCCAGTGAGCATGTATATTTCCTCAACACACGTGAGGTGTTGACCCGCAATATGCGTCTCTTCCACCAAATAGCTAACTACCCTGGGGTAGTGGGTGCTATAGACTGCACACACTTACACATCAAAGTACCACCTGGTGAGCAGGGTAGGGTCAACATCAACTGCAGGGTCATCCCCTCCATCAACTGCCAGGTCATATGTGATGCCCAGGGCATAATACTGAATGTGTGTGCTGGCTGCCCTGGAAGCTTTGACGATTCACACATATGGCAACTGATGCAGCTGTACTACAGATTTGCCAATGTGGACATCCCTTACGGTCACCTAGTGGGGGATGCTGAGTACCCACTGGAGCCATGGCTGATGACACCCATCAGAAATGCACACACACCTGAACATCAACGCCATAATGATGCACATGGACAGGTCAGACATATAATAGAACGTGTGTTTGGGATGCTCAGGTCACGGTTCCGGTGTCTGGACACATCTGGTGGAGCCCTGCAGTATTCACCAGCTACATGTACCCAAATAGTAATGGTATGTGCTATGTTACGCAATATGATCCTGTGGAAACAGCTGCAGCAGGAACAGCATGGGGCAGAGCCACACAGCCCCCCACCAATGCCAAGGCCTATACAGGTACAGAGTGACTCAGAGGAACAACCTGAGCCTGCCCCAGTAGGCAGAAGGGGGCGCTGTATGTATGTATGTCCTGGCCCTGGCAAAGAGGCAATGCATAGCATATGCACTGACACAGTAGGGCCCCAGGGAATGACACTGCTCTCTGACTCACACAGAAAGTAAAAGAGATGACAAACATGACACTACCTGTGACCATCCATGTATAGGGAGTGTACTATGTGCATCCGAGATAGACAGCCCTCCAGCACCATCTTCAAGTCCTGCTCACCCTCAAGGTAAGTCAATCAACCTACCAATTGCCAAATGGAGTAGAATGTGTTTTTACCTGTAGCTATGGTATGGATGTGAACATGCAAGGGAACTTGGTGGCCGGATGGCAAGGCAGCAGAGAGTAGACACCCATAGTGGCAGCATGAGATCTGTAACACATACTGGAGTCACCATAGTAGCCAGTACTACACAGGGTGACAAAACCCACTGCAGAAAATGGCCTGAGTGACAGGGGTGTCCATAAGAGCCACACATACCAGTCAGGAAGGATCACATACCCAGCAACAGTCTCAGCCAGCAGGACAGGTGAAGACAAACACAAACAAATGCTGTACTATGGCCTCCGAATGCGCCCTATGGTTAACCCCTCCCCCAGGCCTACACAGACAGACCGCAGTAGGCCAGGCAGTCAGATGTAAGTTGTGAATGCTAGGAAGTCAGACACTAATAAGTAGGTAAACAAAGCTAGGATCTGTACTACACTGGTAAGTCCTAGCCAGCAGGATAGGTAAGACTACAGACTGAAATGGAGTACCTGACATACCAGTACAGTCCTACCAAATGTGTACAAGTGTCAGGTGCGCCCCCTATCCAACGTACACATAGAGTAACAGTAAGGTGTGCCCCCCCACCCCTGTATAGAACAGTAGAAACAGTCAGGTGTCCTCTCCCCGCTATGCAGAAATGTAGCAACAATCCATGGCAAATGACCAATGGATACCCTGCAGACACGGTATGCTACCTGTTGGTGTACAACAAAAGGTTAGCACCACAGTACAAACAACTTGGATGTGATCCACACATGCAACGCAGATGGCCATACTGGGCATGCCCACACAGAGGAATGAAGGCAATGTCAGTCAAAAACATACTGAGAGGTCATACTGGGCATGCTCACACACAAACACATGAAGGCCATGTCTGCAAATACCAGTGGAGCAGACATATCTGGAAGTTGCAGTTCTCAGTGTGGACACATGTCAGTATGCACCACTCCTGCTTTGCACATACAGTGGATAGGAATACAGACAAATATGTAAGGATGACACACTATAATAAGCTACAGGTACATGGGCATAGATGTGTAGAAGAGGGAGACCATGACAAGGAGCCATGCGGGCCTGTCCCAACTGGCACACAGCCAAAGGGCTCCCAACACATGAGGTGCAGATGTAACCTACTGCGTATACAAGCCACCAGTACCTGTCAGCATGACAGACTATGTGGTACACATGCCAGCTGTGCAACAAGACTGTACAAGGAAGCAGCCATCTAGTAGCTGTATACACGCACCTGTGACATATGGCCCCATGCGTGCCCACATATGGCATGTCAACCCCTACAAGGATGGGGTATGGCCCACGCACACACTGCCCTCCCCATAGCAGTAGTATGACAAGCCTGCTTAAGTCATCCAGTGTGAATTACACCTGTGGGAGAGCTATAGCTCAGTAATATGCATGGTGCATCCCATAACTGCGTACTGCTGTAGTGACATAGTAGTTAGGTAGTAGTACTAACCCCAGACCTGTCAATTGTGTGAGTGTGTGTTTGTGTGTGTGCCTGTCTGCCTCTGACTGTGTAGAGTGAAATGCTTGTTAGGCTACTCACAGTCTGTGCAATACATATATTCAACTTTGACAAGGCTACTGATGTCACTCACCTAGAAGTACACCTCTGGGAATATGGTAGCCCAATATTTGCCGTAGCACATCCTGTAACTGCGTACTGTTGTAGTGTGATAAACTAGTTAGATAGGTGTTTGAACCCCAGCCCTGTAATTGTGTGTCTGACTGGGTAGAGATCAATGCTTTTTAGGCTACTCACACTCCATACAATACAAATACTCTACTTTGCCAAGGCTGCTGATGTCACTCACCTAGAAGTACACCTCTGGGAACATGATAGCCCAGTAATCGCTGTAGTGTGTCCTGTAACTGCGTACTGCAGTACTGTGATAAACTAGTTAGGTAGGTGTTCAAACCTCAGCCCTGGAAATGTGTATGTCTGTGTGTGTGTGTCTGACTGGGTAGAAAGCAATGCTTTTTAGGCTACTCACACTCCAAATAATACAAATACTCTACTTTGCCAAGACTGCTGATGTCACTTACCTAGAAGTACACCTCTGGGAATGTGATAACCCAGTAATCGCCATAGCACATCCTGTAACTGCGTACTGATGTAGTGTGATAAACTAGTTAGGTAGGTGTTCAAACCCCACCCCTGGAAGTGTGTGTGTGTGTCTGACTGGCCAGAGAGCCATCCATTTTAGGCTACTCACACTCCATACAATACAAATACTGTACTTTGCCAAGGCTGCTGATGTCATTCACCTAGAAGTACACCTCTGGGAACATAACAGCCCAGTAATTGCTGTAGTGCGTCCTGTAACTGCATACTGCTGTAGTGCAATAAACTGATTAGGTAGGTGTTCGAACCCCAGCCCTAGATATGTGTGTGTATTTCTGACTGGGTAGAGAACAATGCTTTTTAGGCTACTCACACACCGTACAATACAAATACTCTACTTTGCCAAGGCTGCTGATGTCACTCACCTAGAAGTACACCTCTGGGAACATGATAGCCTAATAATTGCCGTAGCATGTCCTGTAACTGTGTATTGCTGTAGTGGGATAATCTAGTTAGGTAGGGGTTCGAACCCCAGCCCTGGAAATGTTTGTGTGTGTGTCTGTCTGGGTAGAGAGTAATGCTTTTTAGGCTACTCACACTCCATACAATACAAATACTCTACTTCGCCAAGACTGCTGATGTCACTTACCTAGAAGTACACCTCTGGGAATGTGATAACCCAGTAATCGCCATAGCACATCCTGTAACTGCGTACTGATGTAGTGTGATAAACTAGTTAGGTAGGTGTTCAAACCCCACCCCTGGAAGTGTGTGTGTGTGTGTCTGACTGGCCAGAGAGCCATCCTTTTTAGGCTACTCACACTCCATATAATACAAATACTCTACTTTGCCAAGGCTGCTGATGTCATTCACCTAGAAGTATACCTCTGGGAACATGATAGCCCAGTAATCGCCGTAGTGCATCATGTAACTGCATACTGCTGTAGTGCAATTTAAAATGGTGGTAGTGTTCCATCTCCATCCATGCCAGTTCCATATGTGATGTGTGTGTCTCAGTGTCTGTGTATGGAGAAATGCATTATAGGTTACTCACTTGCAGTACTTTGGTAGTCTTGCTGATGTCATTAATTCTGAAATACACCTTTGGGGCAAATGACCTTCAGTAATGTCCGTAGCGTGTGATATAACTGCGTAGTGCTGTAGTGTAGTGAACTAGTTAGGTAGGAGTTCTACTCCCAGCCATGACATGTGTGCGTGTGTGTTTGTAACTTGTATCCTGTGCAGAGGTGGATGTGAGTCTGTGACACCTGTGGGCAATGTGGAGGGGTTTTGCTAATTTAATTTATGGTGGCCCTACAATATATCACAATGTCAACCATACAGGGATAACAGATGTAAATGGCTGAGAGGCTGACATGCAAAGCCATACCTATTCATGTGACAGCAAGGCCTGCCAATCACAGTTAGCAATCCCACTGTGCCTTCACATGTGACTCACAATGGACATACCATGCCTGACAACATGGCCTGTATGGACAGATGACACTACCATCAGGAAATGCTGTTAGTATGCTATCAATGTAGGTGCAGGGTAAATCTGCTGACCAGTACCACTCCCTGCCACACATGGGCAAGACTGGCACATCTGATGATAAGCTGTGTTTACAGCATGGGCCAGACACACCAGGTACAGTTCCACATGTCACTGTACATGCATGTGGGAGGTGTGCACATCCTAGACACCATCCAAGTCATGGACTAGGGAACACAGACATGGCAAGTGATGCACAGCATTGGCCACACACAATAGTCATGCAGGTGACTGGAAGACGGATGCAATACCCACCTGTATGGGCAAATCTGGAAGCTACAGGCCTCTGCCACAATGCAGACCATTGTCATGTGGGCTGATGCCAAGGTATACCCATTGCCTACCCCTGTATCGCCTGCTGGCACTATTGGCCACCACACACCCATGCAGACATGCACCCATGCATGTCCGAACTGGACCCTTTGTGTTCATGTGTGTGTTATATGGTGTGTATGTCCACATCCACATGCACTACACCCCCCAGGGCACAGTGAAGCATGCCGCCTTATGTCTGACACCCCCCTCATACCCACTGCCCATATGACCTCTGTTTCACCTTTGTGGTGCATCTGTTCCCTGCACATTGATGTGTTGTGGCAATCCCACTAGTGACGGGTTGCACTCTTGGCCCTGCCAAGTGTGTTAATGTGTGTGCGTCCCTGTGTGAGTGTGCCTGTGCTGACACTGGCACCTGTTCATTCAGACAGGCATGTGTACGTCACCTACTGTACATCTACCATATCCCTGTTGCAGATGTCACTCACCATCACATATATGTTCTGAGTGCTCTCCACTAGATAATCCATGTGGTACATCCAATAACAGCATCGAACTGTGGCAGCACTACATAGCTGTCGGGTGTTTGATACCCTGTGCTGCTAGATGTGTGACACAAACATGCATCAGTTTTACTCTCTCACCCCTCCCTGACATGTATTTGCCTCTGTCTACCTCCCACACTCCTTTTCTGGTAGATGTGGAGGGCCACACCTGCATTGCTTAGGCAGCAGCATGTGTATTTAATGTGATGCTCATCATCAGCCAATGGCCTCTGCACGAATTGCAGCCCTTCCCTAGCTGATTGCATGTGGAACAGGTGTGGTAACTTTCCCATAGACAATTGCATGGAAATGCACTCCAATACCTGGGAACATCCTGGTGGTGTTGGCCCTTGTCTGTCACTGTGAACAGGAGCTAGAACTGTTGTTTGGCAAACAGCATGTCAGATGGGTTGGGAATTTACCTCTACCAACATACACTGTGGGAAGAGGGCAACAAACAGGAGGGGGATGTGCCTGACCTGACTATGTACTGTAAGTGCTGCTATACTGCATATGGAGTAATGTTGGATTAACAGTGTTTGTCTGGATATGCCTGTCGAACATGTCACAATACCTGCCATGTCAGTTCCATGTATATCAGGAATCCCCATCTGCAGGCACATCTGCAGACTGGGCAGTGTTGTGCCTTTGGTGTCACGTGTTAGCTACGATGCATCTATCCATGGAATGCAAAAGGTAGTGTGAGAATTGCAGTCTGTTGATGGTGAAGGTCATGACATTTACTGACTAACTATCCCTCATTGGACATATGTTGCAACAAACCCCGTTACAATGGTAGATTAATGAGGGTATCACAGCAATATGTCTATACTGGCCCTGTGTATGTGCTGTCAGCCACACCTCTGTCAACCATTGTACATATGTTGTGCATGAAGTGGTGCATATGTGCTGTATACCGTAAATAGTGTCATCATATCTGATAACATGCCAGTGATATATCGGAGTGCTACACATGTCATGTACAGTAGGGGTTACACTTAATGCCATACCTTGGAAATCCTGCGGATATTTGTAAAGTACTGAGGTCTGTACAGTGATGGTGAATGTCGGCAGTGTGTGTATTGTTAATATGTACTATGGCCTGTGTACAGACTGTGGTAGATATCATTGTTCTAGCTCTCCTTCTATCTGTTGTTACATGCTGCTCCACTGTATGGTACAATTTTACCTTACATGTGTGTAGGGCCATACACACACATGTCCCATACAACAGACAGCCATCAGAACAGACTGTGTAGCAGCCAAGTATATGTAGGGTCATTCTGTGAGTGGCACATATGAAGATGGTGTAGGACAGATAGTCCATATACTGTACTATTATGCTAGCATACCATATGTAGATGTGGATGTGTTCACACTGGTTGTGGTTATGCACTGTCACACAGGTGTATCCTACCCTGTGCTGTGACATGGCTGTCAAGCCTGCTATATATGCAGGTACTGTACCATGATAACCTTTGGATGTCTGTCGGTAGCCAATGGCACACGTGTTATGAGCAGATGTCACCTTCCACACACACCGTGTCTGTGACAACAATCCCAATGACAGTAGCTAATATCTATTAATATACCAGCTATACATACCAGACATCCCCTTGCACTACTACATTGGGACTATAGGGGCTGGGTTAGGGCTATACTCCATCGCCAGGACATATGGTGGGACAATATGGACATGTACTTATACAGATAGCCATATATATATATATATATATATATATATATATATATATATATATATATATATATATATATATATATATATACATATATATATATATATATATATATATATATATATATATATATATATATATATATCCATTACCACTGTTATGGCAACCACCCACTATGAATCCCTACATAATGTGGGCATATTCCCTGTACATTCCCTGTGTGATGGACATCCTTCCTGTGTGTGGGCATCAATGTTACAGACAGCAGGTAGCAATACCTCTTACAGGAGAACCTGCACATTCAGGGCAGCCACATGTATGTAGGAGGATCGGGACATACAGACAGACTGTGAGTAGAGTGGTGTAATGCTTTGCATAGTACTGGTGTTGCAGGATGTGTGTGTGTGTGTGTGCACATACTAGTTTACCTTGGACTGTAGTCTGTCTGCATAGCTTACTAGTGTGGGCCTATCCTCTAGCTGGACAGAGGTGTGCCTATCATATGTTGTCTGTCCACCACACAGGTCCTGTGTCGGATATTACACTGGCAGTGTGTGTGTTGTATATTAGCAGTACATGGCTATATCCATTTGTGTACCTGATGTCGCATTCCTGCATTAGGGTATGTTGCTACACATCCTGTAACACCAGCATGTTCCAGGGTGTGTAACTGCAATATTGTGGGTATGGCCCTGTGTTCCTGCCTTTATACTGCTGTGAAATAGTCAGGGGTTGTTAGGTAATTGCCTATCATTAACTACTGCTAGCATTCCTACTATCATCCCAGTCATAGTGTGGACAACCTCAACATTTGTTGGCCAGAGACCATACATGTGACAGATATATTGACATTACCACAAGTACTGAATGTCCCACTAGGGCTTAACTACAGGGTATAATTGGAGGCTGCTGAACTACATGTGATATTGTTGACTGTTACATATCATGCAGGCAAATCCATTGACAACTGTTGTACGAATAAAAGATCTTAGCCTGGACACCATAGTATGTTATATATCTGCACTGTCTGCATCTACTGTTTTGTGTGGGCCTTGCATCCATCACTTGTTATATACATCAACATCCATGTGCTGTTGGTAATGGCATACATTATTGTATGGTACACAAAAAAAAGGTTGTCTGTGTATACATACCTGTGTGTCATGTCATGTCCTTTGAATTGTGAGTGGGTATATGTGCAATGTAAGTATCCCTTTTGTGGGGCTGGTTGCCACACCACACATGTCACAGGTACCAGTTACAGTGCTTGTGGGTGGGGATATACATTGCACCCAGTACGTCCACATTACTGATACACATGTATGGCTACTAATACCCTTTGTCTGTGTATATGTGTATGTACCCATATAGCCCATACATCTTATATATATATATATATATATATATATATATATATATATATATATATATATATATATATATATATATATATATATATATATATATATATATATATATATATATATATATATATATATATATATCATATATATACCTGCACATAATTGTCAATGTATGGATGTGTGTGCATATCTGTTCCGTTGTAATGTGTAGCCCTTCAACATAGTACATTCCCTGCAGTACAATGGCATATCTGCATGATATGTTACAGATATTGGCCTGACATGTACAGGTGAAATGGATAACTGTTGGAGCACTGTAGCTATGTTGTGGTGGGTCCTGCTGTCAAGTACTGCATGTGCTGGACATTGGATTGCTTGTCTATTGTCAGCAGTGGCCTGGGGTGTAGAGCTCCACATTGACCCCAGCTACGTATCCCAATTAATACTGGAGTGTTCACATTCATAGAGGTTAACAGACATAACATAGCTACGTCCCCCATTATTCATGTTTAGTTTACGTTAAACTGTCGGTATTATCGATGCTTAGGTCCAGTTTATATGTCAGGTATGACTGTTGACAAAGGTAAGTTTAAGGTGAGGTTGGATTGCTGTTTCCTAGGTCTGGATAGGTTACATGCACGTATTTGGGGTAGGTGTAGTTATTCCATACCTGTGTGGTACAATAAAGGCAAATAGCTAAAGAGTAGGCGGGTAGGTAGTAGTTGTGACATTGTAACTGTATAGTAGCCTGTAGGCATAATTGGATGGGGAGCAATATGGAAGGTATGTCGGATGTTGGGATTTGTATGTGAGGCAGGACAAGAGGTGTCGGTATCACTAGTTGATGTAGTGGTATAGAGTGTGAGTTGGGGAGGAGGGTTTCACAAGGTGGTGAGCCTGTGCTTCTCCAGGTGTGCTTGTGGTGTTCCTTCATGTGTTAGTTACATGTGTCCTGTGGGACAGCTGTGATACTACATGTGGGTTGGGGTTCCAGATACTGGCAATATAGTGGGGGATGTAGGTTTCACCTCTGTGTACCCGTAGACATTAATAGAAATGGAACAGGGGTTGATAGGTACATGGTGTGCATGGGACACAAAGTGGGGTGTTAGTAGGGGCATTATCCAGGGATGCTGCTTGATGGCTGCAGTGAAGGTCCACAGCTTGCCATGTTGTCTATGACAACAGCTGTGTATATGCACTACATTTGGTGTTTGTGTTGGACACTCACATCCCTGGGTGGGGGTGAGGACTACAATAATACCTTGTGATGCCTATTACATCAGCTTACATGCCTACATTGGGGTGTTGTGACCATGTGTTCTTGGTGTTGTGTAGTGGGTTATGCAACAGCACATATGGTTATACCATACTTTTCCATGTAAACTGGACTGTGCTGCGGTGGGACCCATATCGGAAATGGCTGCCCATTAGACGTAAGCATGCCTATCGACTGTACAGAATCCACAGCCTGTCCAAAGTTTGCTTCATAATATTGGTGTGTTCCTCTTACAATCTGCACCTGTCTGGCAAATACCTGGAAACTGACACCATTATATACAGACACATAATTGGGTATAAGACTCCACATCCTTCAGATGAGTCCTGCTAATGAATAACCTATTATTCCATCAACTTTCTAAGGTTGTAAGTGGAATATGTGCTTTCTGTCCCTATTTGTCCCCTCAACAGTTTAGATTCTGTCCAGTGGTTTTGCTCATAGAGGTTGAGAGGTATGGGCATAAGCTCTGCCCACTTCGCAATATTACTTACATCCCCGGGGCGGTCCGAATACAACTGCGCCAGCCAACACCTGCACGCCTAGGCCTATAATTGCATACCCATACTTCCCCCACCTGCCCCTTCTCTACAGCACTCATCCGTACTGTGGGTGCAGGTGGGGTCTAACCACACCACTACACACTGCCCACTCTCAACGTGTCAGGACTCATGTCATACGTTGTCTTGATCCATGTGTCATAAGGCTTGCACAACCTACTGGTCCGTGTACGTATACAGCCTGGTTAAATAAATCATTACATGGACTGACTCCAATGATCATCAATTTTTGGGGTATCCCACAAGGGACATTGATGTCTTTGTTTCAAGATTAGACTTGGCAGGTCTCTCCCACTGTTAGTATCCTGCCTGTGGTCTGGGAAGCAGTCGTGTGTTTACTTGTATCATGTGTTGGTAAGTTTCACCTGTCTAGGTGGGGGGGGGGGGTTGATGCTGCATGTTACACATTTGTTGATTGGACCCCTCACCCCCATTGGCATGGCCTGTGAACATATGTAATCCTTAACTGGTGTATCATATCTATATCTATATCTATGTATATATATATATATATATATATATATATATATATATATATATATACATATATCCTGTTCTTTCTGTTGATAACTTATTGCATTTCCTTTTCCATGTTCTAACACTTTCTTTTCCTGTTTTTAGATATAAGTAATAATGTGTATTATGACATTTGTGCTCATGATGTATCTCCTTTTGTCTAAATGTGGAGCTTTTCTCCCCGGGCCTCTGCTGAAAATGGAAATATATCCAGTTGGACTAGCCCGGTCAACAAATGTAAAATAAATAAAATTATATATATATATATATATATATATATATATATATATATGCTGTATACTACTATTTAACAACTTGTTTTCTAGTCCTGAGGATCTTTTCTCCCCGGGTCTCTGCTGTAAATTGAGCCAAAAGCTCTGCCAGACTTACCCGGTTAACAGATATCCTAGCTATATATATGCATATGCTTACACACATATATACATATCTATTTCTATATATCTATATATATATATCTATCTATATATATATATATATATATATATATATATATATATATATAGATATATATATATATATAGATATATATATATATATATATATATATATATATATATATTGCTGTATACATGTCTATTGACATATGGATATATGGGTGTCTGCATATGTATATATCTATATGCGGATATTTAATTATATTCTGTCTCTGTATGTGCACATTTGTATTACGGCTTAGGGGAGGTTTCACTCCATGAAGGTATGAGTATATACACACACACACCTCTACAATTGTACACCTGCATCTGGTTATTCCATTCTTTGCCATGTACAATACACTGTG
Source organism: Protopterus annectens (assembly GCF_019279795.1). Lineage (NCBI taxonomy): Eukaryota > Metazoa > Chordata > Ceratodontiformes > Protopteridae > Protopterus > Protopterus annectens. Next base: position 1,022,924,920 of record NC_056728.1, on the reverse strand, counting down.
CTGCAGTGGGACCCGTTGCGGGAGTGGATGTCCATTGGGCGGCGGCCCTCCCAATGCAGACTATTGCTTACAACCCTGGGGCGGTCCACATAGAAC
>NC_056728.1:1022914824-1022922324 GCF_019279795.1 Protopterus annectens | reverse complement strand
TTTCCCTTAAGGAAGCTCTACTCTTAGTATAATCAGAGTACTCACTATAATATAAGCCTAGCACTTGTTTTCAATACTTCTCTACTAAGTAAGCACTCTCATAGTAAGTAAAGCACTACATCTACCTACCACCCCTGTGAATATCCACTTCCCTTAAAGGTACAGCACTCCCTTATACTGTTCTAGCATGTCGAGTGGTAGATTACTGGCGTCCTCTCCAGTTCAGCTGGTCAATCTGGGTATCTTGAGACAATTCTACAATTGTCTCATGTACACAGACAACCCTCTCCTCCTCCCAACAAACACAAATACATGTGAGAGATGCAACTATATAGCCAAACTGGAGGCTGAACTCTCTCAACTCAGGGCTGGCATGACCAGACAGGAGGAGATGTAAACCACACACACAACAATCCCAGTCCCACATAGACCTACCACAACTGCAAACCAAACACATAAAAACACAAAGACATACTCGGAGGCTCTAAGAAAAAACTTACCAAAACAACAGAGGCTCCCAAAGCAGACATCCAGAAATCCACCACCTCAAAACAAAACACATGCAACACATACTACAATAAATCAGTGTGTCAACAAATCACAGCCCTTAAGGCCAAACACCATGCCTGATACACTAGTAATATGTGACTCTATAGTCAGACACACTGATGTTCAGCTGACCAGGCTGAACAAGGAGAGGGTGCCTGTGAGCAGTCTATTGGGAGCTAGGATCCGCCATATAACACACGCACTCAAGTCACTCCAAAGCAAGTACAAATATGACTCTGTCATTGTCCATGTTGGCGTGAATGACCTGAGACATACCTCCCTGGACTACATGAAAAGAGACATAGAGGAGCTCTCTGATTGTGTAGCCCAGGCTGGTATGACCCTGACCCTGAGCAGCATCTTGCCCTCACTAAGAATGATACCACAATACAAAGACAAGATGATCAGCTTTAATAACTGGCTCAAGTACTGGTGTCATTCTAAGGGGATCCAATGTCTGTCTGCCTGGGATGACATGTTGGACAAGCCACGCTGCTTCGCAAGGGATGGCTTACACCTGTCACCACTGGGCTTCCGGATATTGGCTAAGGCTCTTGCCACCCCCATAGTGACTTTTTTAGGCAAGGCTCAAAAGACAAACCCACCTCCTTAGAAAACAAAAATGGAAAAAAACTAAGGGTAATGCTGCTCAATGCCAGAAGTCTAAATGTCAAGATGCAGGCACTCGATGCACTCCTCAGCATGGAGAACATCGACGTCTGTGCAGTAACTGAAACCTGGTTCAAGGCTCCTGGGAGCACCCCAGCACTACCAGGCTATACCTCGGATCATGCTTTTCGGCCCCAAAACCCGGGCCGAACCACAAAGGGAGGGGGAGTGTCCATATTCATCAAGGACACCCACACCTCCATGTTGGTGGCAACACATGAAGCATCAGAGACCATCCACGTGCAACTAACCATAGGCAAAACTGCTATACAACTGGTAGCATGTTACAGACCACCCTCCCAATCTCAGGAACCCCACTCAGCCTTCCTGAAGACATTATAGGATATGAATGTATCACAAAATACCATCATACTGGGAGACTTCAACTACCCAAACATAGACTGGGTACCTAATACCCTAGCCCAAAGGTTCCTGGAATTCATAAATTCAAATGCACTGGAACAACTAGTCACCTCTCCCACTAGGGGAGATAATATACTAGACCTGATCATCACAAACATGGGGACAAAATGCTCCACACCTGAGGTATACCCCTCACTAGTGAGATCTGACCACAAACTAATCACCCTAGATATACATATCCCACCTCCACCCCCAGCACAAAAGACCACAGTGAAAAACTTCTCAAAAGCAGACTTCACTCTTCTTAAGACTGAGATGGTATCCTTTAAGCCCACTGTGCCAGTGGATACCACATCCCACAATGCCGAATCCTTCACAAATGCTTTCTATGGACATCTCCAAGAATGCATGGATCATGCAATCCCAAATAAATCCAAGTCCCTCTCCACCAAAGGCAAGCGTCCTGTCTGGTGGACCTCAGCCATTAACAAATTGTATAACAAAAGAAGGAAGCTACTGCACGTCAGAGCAAAATCCCATGAAGGGAAGACATCTCTGATCAACATTAGCAGAAAACTACGTTCTCTCATAAAAACATCCAAGGCCAATTTTGAGAGAAAAATCGCTAAGGACACTAAAGATAACCACAAAGCCTTCTTCAGCTATGTTAGAAACCTGGGTGGAAACCCTCAGGTATGCTCAGAGTTAGTTCACAACAACAAAAAATACACTGAACCCACAGATATTGCCAACATTCTGGCTGACAGGTTCAGTGCAAATTTCTCCCCTCCCTCACCCCCAAAAGAAGAAATACTTATCCCAGCTGAATGTAATCTCAGATGTCCAAGTGAGAACCACACTAAACAAAGCTAAAAACACAGCATCAATGGGACCTGACGGTATCCCGGGTTGCGTGTTACGTGAACTCCAAGAGGAGCTAAACCCACACATAAAAATTCTATTTAACCTTAGTCTTACTTTAGGATATTTACCTGAACACTGGCGTACAGCAACAGTGGTCCCACTCCACAAAGGGGGTACCTCTACAGACCTTGGGAACTACCGCCCCATAAGCTTAACCAGCCTGGTCTGCAAAGCTATGGAAAGAATCATTATGGAACTCATAAACAGAGACATATGGGACCTACAGACACTTGACCCCACCCAGTTCAGCTTTGTAAAAGGCGGATCCTGCCTTTTGAACCTGGTTGACTTTTTCGAAACAGTCACTAGAGCCATTGATGAGGGCAAAGCAGTCCATACAGCCTACCTGGACTTGGCTAAGGCCTTCAACACAATACCCCACTCAGGCATCATAGATAAGCTGAACAGCTTAAAAGTAAACCCTTATGTCACTAGATGGGTTGCAAACTGGCTAAAGGACAGAACCCATAAAGTTAAAATCGCCGGAGCAATGTCAGACTCAAAGCTAGTCACAAGTGGTGTCCCACAGGGATCTGTCCTGGGACCCCTCTTGTTCGGCATTTATTTCTCAGATGTTAAAGCAAACATGGGAGGGTTGTGGCTGACAAAGTTCGCAGATGACTGCAAACTATGCTCCATAGCCGATACACCAGCGGATACATACATCCTACAAAAAGGCCTCACAGAAACAGACAACTGGTGCCGGAGTTACGGCCTTAAACTAAATGCCAAAAAATGTATAGTCATCCCCTTTGGGAAGAACAAAGTACCCACAAATTATCACATAGACAGCAACCCACTGAGTACGGAAAAAGTATTCAGAGACCTAGGGACCCAAGTTGACAGTGACCTCTCATTTGACACCCACTTTGCCAAAGTGGTTAGAAAAACATTCTACCTTGCACACCTCATCATGAAGGGATTCACATCCAGATGCCTCCCTCATCAGACCCATGATTAAGTACAATGCCCCATTTGGTATGTACCTCACCCGGCATTTGCAACAGCTGGAGAGACCACAAAAGTACCTCACCAAGAGGATCAAGGGTCTCCAACATATGTCTTATTCTGCCAGACTAAAGAAACTTCAGCTCTATTCAGTAGCATACCACCTGCTCAGAGGTGATCTCTGCCTGATGTACAAGGCCATGTCCAATCAGGATCTGATGGACATGCTCCACCTCAAAAAATCCAAATCCATCAGGACCACGAGAGCTAAAGACTTAAACCTCGGCACAAATATGAGTAGGACATGCTGGAGGAATAGATTCATAACCCAGAGGCTTCCCATGCTTTGGAACAAGATCCCAGTTCGTATTAGGCAGAGCCCCTCACTGACTCTCTTCAAGAGAAATCTTGATGAGTGGATGGGAGATCGTAAGTTTACCCCAGGGGTCACATCTGTGTCACTGCTAGACAGGGGCACAGTAAACTAATTCTATTATATAAGGGGACCTTCATTGTGTCACTACTAGACAGAGGCACAGTATTCTAAATTTATTCTGTACATTTTTGTACCATTTCATGGGGTGGCAAAAGCCACATCACTATGGCTAGGCTTACAAATGCCCTAGGGCAGATAGCCTAGTACTATACTATGAAACTATGAAACTATGTATACGTCTGCATATATATATATATATATATATATATATATATATATATATATATATATATATATATGTATATACATATATATATATATATATATATATATATATATATATATATATATATATATATATATATATATATATATATATATATATATATATATATATATATATATATATATATATATGTATATAAAACTATGTGGATGTATGGGATGTATGGCCTTAATCGTGCTTAGCTAATGCTATGATGGCTTAGTGGTTAACTACTGTGATTATAGTGTATAGGGTCCTAGGTTTGAGCCACTTGCAGTGGCAGTTTATTTTGTTGCTGGGCAGAACATGGGCCGTTGGATCCAGAGTGATTAAGGCACTTTAAAGTGGTTGTAAGTGCATTTGCATGAGTTTGCATGATGGTAAGCACTGCTAACCTCCGGTTACAGTTTCTTACACTCACTTAGATTCTACGTTGCTTACCCTGTGTGGGCAATGCTTACCCCTGCACAAACACACTTGGACACATTTACCGCTGCTTATTTGTGCTTAGACCTGCTTACTTGTGCCTTATTCATTATGACACTGACACTTCACATGTGCATTTCATGCAGTACTCCAGTTCACATTTAGTTGTTATTATAAAGGTTATACAGCAATACAATGTAAAATTATGTTCATATACAGATTTCCCATGGAAAATGATTTGTGCTGCAGTGGGACTCTAACCGTGAATGCCTGTTCATTAGGTGGATGCTCTAACCACTCCACTATTGCTGTGTTGCTTCATTTGCATATATATTCCTTGTTATCCTCTTTAGCCTTTTCATCTGCTTTAACCATAGCTAGATGATGGCCAAACCCGTGCACCTATGGTTAGCTGTACTCGGTGTTTTAAAAAAAATTAATACAAGGGTTTCTTCATTATATTTCAATGTACTGTTGCTGTTGAACACATGGGGACTTTTGGTGGAGATATGCAGACACCTATGAGCAGTTTCGCTCATTTGTTTACACTTTCCTCTGTACTACTTTGCAGGGGCATGTTTATTCTGAGAGCTCTGCTCTCAGACATGCCCCCTGCACTCGTCCATGCTCAGTGTAGGATTTGGAACTCCAGCGACACGCCTTCATTATTATGCATGGTGCACTGCCGTCTTCCTCTTAAACTGTCTTTTACGTGCAGGACTAGTTTAGTCCTGCACGGAAGATTAGTGAATCCGGGGGCATGTCTTCAATAAAATGTTGGTCTCTCAGTTATACCAGTATTAACACAAATATTAAAACATGACTACTGTGAGTACAAGAGCATGTTAGAGACATTAAGAATCAAAATTTGGATAGCCCTGTGGCATCACATTTTCATGCAGTACACTTGGGGTCTTCTACCACCAGCCTAAAAGCATGCATTTTAAAACAAGTTTTGATTAAGGATGATGTTGCACTTAAAAACAAACTGTTATATAAAGAAGCAGTCTGCATTTTAAAGTTTGGCACTTTGGTGCCTTATGGTTTAAACAAAGAACTTGAGTGGAAGGCTTTCCTGCACTAAGTGTTAATTATTAGCTTGTGTTTAATTGTTTTAGTTAATTGATTAATGATGTGATATTTGTTATTTAAGTGTAGCTTGTGCTACTGTGATGTTAATTCTGTGAAAGGCTTGCTAGCCGAGGCAATGGAGTATTAAACAATTTTGGATTTTATGCTTCTGCAGTTGGTGTTCTTTGCTTTCTCTGTGTTTTTTTTTTTAATTTTTTTTATTTTGTTGTTTTGTGAACATATAGAAAGTCATCTGATAAGACATTAATGGTAAAATACATCTTCAACTGGGACCCTGATGCACACATACATCCATATAAAGCCATGCACATACTGATGGATATAGAAATATACGTCACAGTCTGCATGTGTGCACATATATCTTGCAAATATACTTGCTGCAGCAGTGACCATAGCTCAGTCTGTTAATCACATAGCCAACAGTACATTTTGCCACACACAGTCCTGGGTTCAAATCCAGGGGTGTGTATAAGTGAATTTAAAGTATTGTGAATGCAGCAATTAATGACTGAGTCATGCACTCTTTATCCACACAATGCATTTGAAATGACATATCTGCTTTTCACTGATGGAGATCACAGGCCTGCAGGTAGGAACACACTTCACATATTCCTATAGCAAAACTATATGTGCATAAAATGTCATGTCATGCATTAATATGCAGTCACACAGAATGTCAATGCAGGTGCTGCTAATGAGGACCACTAATATCAGAGTGCACCACACAGTCCTTCCAAAGTCACCGTGCAGATTATCACAGCTGCACAGCTAACATACACATTGGAAGTGCCTGCTTGTAACAAGGACTGCCCTCATACATGCTGCAAATTATTATCAGACTGTAACACATGGCCTGGCAGTTGCCCAAATGTTACTCATATTCTTATATTTATACCCCATCTTACCCAAGGACACACCACACATTTTGCCTAGTACTATATTAGTGATACCATTGCTTAACATGATTACCTTAAACACATGCCTTATTTGGAGTGCAGAGGGTTGCTGCACTCTGGCTCTGGCTCTACAACAAGGCTGACACAGCTCCCACAGTTACTTCTAAAGGTTGTTGTCCTCCAAAGTGTTCACACTGTCTGCCTACGTTTATTACCTGCAGCAGCAGCTACAGCCTGTAGCACACACATCTCTATGGTAAGGTTTCTGCTACAGACCTACCCTCTGCAACAATGTAGTCTCCTCACCCCAGTAATGTCCAGCACAACATATAAGAAATGGGCCCTAATCTACCTGAAGGCCTTGTATATTGTGTCATTGGCTGATGATAGTGCAAATCAGCTGTGTTAGCTGCAATTAACATTTTAGACCCACAGATTGGTTTAGAGGCAATCACCTGCTGATAAGCATGATTAAAAGGCAGTCAGTTGGCTATGGGGAACCAGTCTGTATGAGACTTTCCTCACACAGAGCACACCTTTGTGAAAACTTTACTATCACCACATAACAGAGGAGTACTGCACTGCACCAAGTATGTAACTGATTTTGTGTACATCAGGATGCAGATGGGTGAATAGATGTATGAGGAATAGGGATTATAGCATTAAGCCTGTCATAGACCTGTGATAATGACATGTCATCGATCTCCTGCTGTCTTACACCTACACAGGATGTTCAATAAATCAAGGGTGCATTGTCTGTTGTAATTGTGACACAGTGGTCTCATTGGACTGTCCCTTTATAGTGGTTGTAATAGCACACTGCTTATTGTGTTCCTTTGATGTATTATCAGGGGGGATGCCCGTAGGGAACACACCACATTAGGCTCAAGTGTTGGGTGTATGATCATACAGCAGTATCTGTCATGGCACAC
>NC_056728.1:1022847324-1022909824 GCF_019279795.1 Protopterus annectens | reverse complement strand
AATTGTTTCCACTGTTTTTATTGCAGAGGGGAGGACAACTTAACACTCCCCTTTCATACCAAAACAAAGCAATTAGATCAGTCAGGGGTTTAAAGGCAATTGTGAAATCATCTGACAAATTTACATAAGGATGAACACAGTATTGAAATTCTAAGCTTTAAATGTTATTTATAATAGTTTGTGTTAAGATAACTAAGAGTAGTAGCAAAGATTTCTGTGACATTTAGAAAAAAGTCGGTAAATATTTTTTCTTGTAAAGTATAAATGCATTTACCATTTTCAAGCCCCCCCCCCACACACACACACACAGGCCAGAACTGCAGAAAGAGAGTCAGGTGGCAACCCTATCAACCAGCTGCACTGATACTGTTCATAAAAAAGGTATTTTATGCTTTGTGTGACATCTTTCTAGTGGGGGATACATAACTGGTACATGCAGATCCATTTTAAGAGATTCCCACTGATGTTGAGTCAATCCTTGCATTGTCAGACAGCAACCATAAAATTCAGCTGAATTTACTTTAACATACATTTACTATGTACCCTTATATTATGAACACTAAGAAAAGGAAATCAGAAGTACTTAACTGTGTTTAAATGCATACATACGCACATACACACACACACACACACACACACACACACACACACACACATGCTTTTGTACACATGTACTTTATATACATACACATATACAGAAACACAAACACACACACACACACACACACACACACACACACACACACACACACACACACACACACACATGCACACACAAACAATATGTGTGCATACAATGAATTATTTATAATAAACAACATAGTATAGTTAAGCATTATTAATGTATACATTCCAGTAATGTTGCTCAATGATTTTCTTGGTCACTGCCACACATTGGCTATGTGTTCCACATGCAATCTTGGTCAATGTCTTTCTGTCAGTACTTTTTTCTTTGTATTGATAAGTGCATTTAATAATTGTTATTATCTTTGCCTGTGTAGCTTATGTTATGGCTGAAAAGGGTCCTGGGACCAGTTCACTTTCCTGGTTTCCAAAGTATAAATAAATGTGAAATAGAAAAAAGGAGGGGAAATTGACAGAAATAATTGAGGAACTAGTAAAGCACATTTTAAGTCTGCATCATTCATGAGAGAGACAATTCCTCCCATTGAAGGCATTGGGAAGTAGCAGACTACTTGTCACTTGTAAATGTATAGCAAGGATTATTTACTGCAGTGAGAGCTTTCACACCTCACCATGAGAGTAAGGGGGAGGGTTTATCAAGTTTGTTAGGACTACAAAAGACTCCTCTTACAAAAAAACAGTTTTTTATCTGCCTCCTTTTGCTGCAAGTAGCTAACAGCTATTTATAGCACTGAACAAGCTCTGGCAGACAGATAAATGAGGCTCAGTCAAGTGAACAGAGAAGCAGCTCTTTTACAGAAAATGTGTTTAGATGACAGTGCTTCACAGTCCTGCTATTATATTTTAATGGCATGAGAAAACAGCACCACTTCCTTATGTCTGGCATGAGTCATATAAAGAGGACTTGAAATGTATTCTGGGAAGAAGGAAGGAAAGCAAAAAAGTAAAATCACATTACCAAGGCAGGCCCCATCATCCACCATTTTGAGAGAAACACATTAAAATTGTAAAGGATGCACTTGGAGTGATTTTGAGGCATTAAAATAGCTCAAAAACAAAGATACAATGAAAAAATATGTTTTTTGAGTTCTAAGGTGGAGTTTTCCTTTAAGTACTTTGATCTGTAGTGTGTAACATTAGATAGGTAGAAGTTAAAATCTAAAGTCAACCTAGAGTGTGTGTGCTGTGCAGTGTTATAAAAACATTAATTTCAAGTGGTACTATTCTTTCTGTAGCCAGGTTTGTGTGTGCGAATGTCAGAACATTTTATATCAGCGTATGTGATCATGGGATCATTGGAATTAAGTGGTCTAATGGCCCTAGTTTTCTCAAAATCCTAGTCAAATTCTTACCTTTATTTAACGATCAGCACATATTGCCCCTGTCCACAAGGGACACAGGCAGAAGCCCTGTGTTGAAACAACGGTCATCCAGGCAATCATACAGATTGCATCTGAAGAGGGCCAATGAGGTGCACTGTTTGCCATTAGGTGGAAGTCTGTTGCAATGGTTAAAGTCATATAGACATATTTCCACCACCAGCATGTATTAGTAATGTCACATACCAGATTAATCTCCTTACAGCAAGTAATCTACGTACCATTCCACCTACATATATGCAGCATTCCAATACAGCAGGGTCACACATTGCCCTGCCTGCAAAGCAGAGATCATGTCTGAGTAGTCTATATGACACAAGCTACAATGACAGTTATTTCAGACAATCCCCATAGGACAGATACTGGGGACTTAAATTTCCCTTGGGAGGAATCTTTGTGTTGTGTACAATTGCTGGAAAGATACATGACAAAATGGTGTTTAGAAAGGTACATGACAAAATGGACATTGCCCTCAAATATCGCCATGCTTAAGGAAAAGTACACGGAGTTTATAGCTACGTCATTATTGGGTGACATTGTCCTCAGTAATGACATAAGCATGATATACTTCCCTTCTTACTACTGAGGAGACACGGTGATGTATGATAAATTAAGTGTAAACCTGTGTGGCCAGGTTTGTGTGGCCAGGCCTATCAACCATCAGTATGTACATCAGGTGTTGCTACTGATGTGCTACTTTTCAGGAACATTGGTGTGACCAATGGAAATGATACTACATACACATTTGCATGGGGTTCACGGCCATGAGTATGTCAACAAATATTTGTTCATGATGACCATCTTGTAGGAGCTTGACATGACTGGGGAATTGTAAGATCACTCCCAGTTTGCTGTGCCATGAGCAGCTTGTTTTCCTACTGTCAGGTACAGCCAAGTCAATGCAGTTGTAAAGGTGCTTGCATAAAGCACTGGTGTAGAGCTCGGCATAGTTGGCTGTCACATCTGAGGGGGGAGGTGCAGTTAAGATGCTTGTACCATCCCATAGGAGGTTATAATTTGCTATGCTTAAGTGCATTATTGCATTTTCTGCAGGGTGTGAGGGGGGTTTCGGGTGGGATTCTTACTTTTAAGGAGCTTGATTTGTGATCAGATCACACCCTCATAGTGGAGGTGATACAGTGGTCACCCATATTGGTAAACACCTAATGCAGTACAACAGTTCTGCATGTGGAAATGTCACTCCACTGGTTTAGGGCACTGTAGTTAAGGATGTGGACTAACCTTCTGGCAAGTGAGTTTGAACATGAGCAACCAACACAGTTGATGGGTAGTGAAAGTCGGCCCACACCATGGTTTTGTGATGTATCTTGATAGACATAGGTAGATTCAAATAAGCACAATGGTCAACCTGATTCATGGAGTTACTCCTGCAGCTGGCAATGGATTTATTAGATTCCCTACCAGCAGTGAATAGCACCTGCAGTGTCTCCAGGGAATCACACTGTTTAACCAATATGAATGTCTATGTATCTTTAACAAATATGAATACACCACCTGCATTACGTGGTACACTTTCAGTTTGAGGTCTGCACATATGGAAGGTCATGGTATGGCTGTGGTGCTGTCCACAGCCTTGAACCAGGTGTGTTTGTGTGACTGCACAAATGTCTGCATCTTCCAAAGTGGGAACACCTTCGAGTGAGTGGTGTGTAGTGTTGGCATTCCTAGCGTGTAGCAACATAACTGTGATGTATGAAAATAGTGTTTCCTCATTGGAATGTTTTCCCATTGAGACACCACCTATAAGATGGACTATGGAGATGTCAGCAGCTTTGGAAAGGGAAACAAACTCTCAGAGGTGACAGGTGAACACCATCTGTGGCAAAAGCATAGATGTCTGTTGAGCAAGTCATCCCCAGCTGACATGCACTTGATCCCCTTACAATGACACCACACGATAAGCCAATTACTGACTTCAATCATTTTCCATGTGTATAGAGCCAACATCCTTGATGAAGGTGAAATGCAGCTGAAGGCTATCAGCATACCCACCAGAGACAGAGTCTATAAGCTGTAAGCTCATTCATGTGTCTGCATACAGACCACTGAGGTATATCTCAAGTTGTAAATACCAACAGGACCTATGAAGTCGTCATAAAGTTACCTGATGTTAACAGACCTGTGTGCATGTGTGGTATGGCATATCCTGGCACCTCACAGATATATAAATTTGACTTTTCACGTATGTGGCCTGGTGAGAGGGACATCAATGTGTCTCATGATACAGTCACCTATGAATAATAAGTGTGAGTTTGCATTTTGCCTAAGGTGCTTGATCGTTGAGACAGTGGTGCATGCGGTATTATGTGTACTGTGTTCTGCAGATGTATGTTTATGTGTAGTGAGCTTGCAATTGTGTTTCTGAGGTGTCTCTGTGTATGTGCCTAGTAAGGAGCTACACACAACTAGGTGTTTGTGATGTGGGTGTCAGTGGAGTATGTGGGGAGGTGTGCATGTTGGCAAACCGCTAATTGTCATATGTACTGACTGGTGTGTGAGACAGCATGGAATCAAGGTTTGTAATACAGTCACATCTCTCACATGTTGTGTTCATGTAGCATAGGAATATAAGGTTAGGGACACTTTCCACATCTCGACAGCGGTCATTAATAATGCCATTAGCAATTGAGTCTTGCTTGTGTGTATATCATAGCAGGCCATTGATAGGTAGTGGCCTGATAGTTGCTGAACTGTAACATGTTATCACCTTTTTGTAGTTCTCCTAAGGTAACACAATACCTGATAGTGTGCCATAACATGGTTGAGTGAGTACAATGCTTTGCCAGGCATGTGGCCCTTGGATTAACCATACTCCTGTTATTAGGCATGGTTGCAATACCATACTTACAAATGTGACAATGTACAACTCCAACTAAGTTAAGGCATGCTGCTACACTCTTGGGATTGATGGCCTCAAACACACTGTCTATATGCACTCCTTGCAGTGGAGATGTGGCTATCTATGCATGCACAGAGACCTTGTTCAACTTTGCATTCATTACTTTGGCCTTGCTAGTTTACAGTGTCTCTCAAGCAACCACACAGCAAACTGGATGTTGTGTGACATGATGTGTGAACACAGATGTCTTTTGGTTACATAAATGTACAGTATGACATACCTAGGACATGTGTGAGGTACACACACTTTGGCCAAAGGTAGCCAGTCCTCTGCAGTAGGCCTCAGATCCATGTCACTCAGATGTGCACCATGAAGCTGTTGAAGGTCAGCCTGCATGAACTGCTATGAAATTGTCACCAACAGGGGATCACTGTCACTTTGGTGCCTGTTTGAGCAACCATGGACCTCTATGTCACGGGACATGGAACATTAAATTGTGATGCTGCAGGTATGCGCCGACTCACCATCTGGTCAGTACTCTAGCGAAATTCTAACAATCCTGGAATACAAGGCATAATACATGCCAAACTCAAATGAGTTCTCTGGTTGCTAATTAAGGCATCTACCTGGAAAAGGGTATGTGAAGCCTTCAGAGCCTTGTATGACATGGGACAACTATGTGGATGAACAAACAGGCTGTGGCCTGCTACTCATGATGAGCTTGATACTAGCATTTTGCTTCTGGTGAGAGACAAAGTATAGGAGCATGGTATCCCAGGAGAGAGTGGTTGTGGTGAGACAAGCAGTAGTAGTTGTCAGGCAACAGCATTGCAGGGGACTCCCCTCTTGTCAGCATTCCTCACAAGGTAATTATGTCATTTCAGTACATACTGCTTGAGTAGTGTCCAACTGCAGAGTAACTGTGTAAACATGTCCTCCTTACCATCATAGGGCATATGTATGACTTTCCCCTCCAGTGTTTACCTGTGTGCTGTACAGACACAGACATCTTGGATGACTATCTTGTGGGAAACCATGGTGGACTTAGCTCAAATACTTAATTGCACACAGGACAGCTAGCATCCAGTGACAAGCACTGTCTCCAGATGTCTCAGTACTCTTATATTTAAAGCCATGAAAAGACTTATCATGGAAATGATCAGTAACAATGTAGAACACCTGCAGACACTGGTGCATACCCAGTTTGTATTGTTTAATGTCAGATCATGTCTGATCTAACCAGTGGACTTTATTGAGTGTTAACCTATGCAATGGATGAGGGGAAAATGATTCACTCCATCTACTATGGCCTGAGAACGAATTTGACAAAATTAATCCATCAGGCATTGTTGAAACACTGTATAGGTTATTTACAAACTAGTATATCAGTCAGTGAATAGCCAACTGTCTGATAGTCATTCTCCAGGAAGATAGCATTGAGTAGTCCACCGCTACAGTGAGGCCAGTCACCAGTGGACTTCCCTCACACATCATTCCTGGGACTACTCCTCCTAGCCATACCCTCCTCTGCAGTCATGGCTACTGTCAGTGACCTCAGAATGAGTACATTTGCAGATGATTGCAAATTAGGAGCTGTCACTGAATCCCACACAGAACCAACAGTTATCCAGGATGGGCTAACACACACATTCAGTTGTTGTCAGAGCCATTGACAAATACTAAATGCCAAGAAATGCACAATACTATACTTTTGGAAGTAATTCACCCACTGTAAATATTGTATTGTCCGCACATCTCCAACAGTTGACCCATTAGTCAGATCCTTATGCACACAGAGAGTGATGTAGCCTTTGACCTTCACTGGCTGTGGGATTCATTCAATGTTGCACAAGCTATAGAGAAAGGTATGGTATGTAAATCCTACAATTTCAGTGTTACACTGTATTTGGCACTCATCAAACCTATCATGGAGTGCAATGCCACCTTTGCTATGTAACTACACAGGCATATCCAACAACTGTAACAGAAACAGAGGTACCACAGTAAACCAATACACAGTGTACATAACATGTCCTATGCAGACCATGACAAGGCTGTAACTGTGTATTCTGTCTCCTATATGCTTTGGAGGGGAGGTGTATGGCTGTCAAACAGGAAGGTGTCAGATCCCACTGTGTACCTCCTGCATATCCAAGAAAGGACTAGCATGAGAAATGAAAAATTAATGATAAGGTGCTAATCAAGGTGCTGCTTACTGTGATGCTTACTTTGATGGATCCAAAGTCTTCTTAAGACACTAGGTCTTGCTGGCTGGATTCTGCTGAAATCAAAGTCTAGTTATCACAGTCTATTGCCCACAGAAACTTACAGAGTGTACACTGATGCAGCACCAAAATTCTGAGCAGTAACCAATAAATGACTTTTTATAACAAATCACACATTCTACTGTTGCAGCTTTAGTTACACTGTTCTACTTTACTTCTCAAAAAGCATGGATGATATGAGAGATACAATACAAAAAAGATCTCTAACAATGTTATCTGCTATAGTCTCTTTATACTGTTCTAGTCACGCAGTTCAAATCCTGTTTTTCTCTTGGTATTCTATTTTGGACTTTGTATGAGAACATCTATTTGCTGGTGTTTGCAAAAAAATATGTTTTCATCCTGTACTGGTATTGTTTTTTAAGGAAACACCTTGTAGTAAAACACATACAAATGCTGACTTGATCATTCAAACTTCCTTCTTAACAGTGTCATATGATAGAAACATGCACAGATTGTTTTCCTGTTGTCCACTCTTTACAGAAGCAAGTTAACTTTCATCCTGTTTTTCACATTCTTGTCAAGTCTGTAAGAGGTTAGCTTTCTTGTTGACAGTGTGAAATGCATACTGATTCTGTAGGAAAACATGTCCATTAAGCAAATTCCTTATTTTCCAGGCCACAGTCATTTTAGTATGAATGCTAATCACATATTGCTAAACTCTATTTCTACATTTAAGCAAGCTTTATTTTATTCCTTATTTATTTTGCATATTTGTAACAGAATTACTTTCAACCTTAATATTTTGTTGAGCATATTCTTACAATTCCCTCTTCCATACTCAAAGCACTTTATAGGAAACAAAACCTTTAGTCTTCTTTTGATACAAGTCAAAATGCAAGTTTACATAGTTAATACAGCGACATCAAGTATTGCTACCAAAACTGAATGTATCTAACAACTTTTCCTTTTGCAGACCATTCTGTAAAAATATTTGTCAGTTATGGGCTGTGTCTGCTTTAGTTTTAATTTATTCTTTTGCAATCACAGAATTTCATTTATGACTTAGAACTTTTTTATTAACTCTTTGCAACTGTTGACTTAACTATTTACTTTTATTAATCATTTTATACCAAAAGATTAGAGATAGACTAATATCTACAAGAGACACAAAATGTGCTACTGCAAGCATTTATACACTGCTGAAAATATACAGTTTCAATGTCATTTAACCATAACATTGTGGTCATATCTCTGAACTGCCCATTAACACCTTGGTTGACAGTAAAGTGAACATATTAAACACCTTGGTAAAGTACTGAACTGGGCTTAGATAATACATATTTGAATGCAATTATTTCAGTATATTTAATACTTGAGGATTTAAAAAAATGATTTATACACTAAAGAATGCTATGTACATATTAGTCCATTAGATGTATGAGTACAATATTGTAATATAAATTTCCTCTACCTGGGGTAACCAGTACTAGTACAGATAAAATGCTGGTGCAAAACCAGTGATAAAATTACAATTAGTAATAAAATTACAACTTGACAAATTACTTTTGAACTTGTTACTTTACAATGTGTCCTATACAGTATATATCTCTACACAGACTGTTTGCTACTCATGTATTTAAATCTAGTAGGCATCTTGGACCCATTTTTTAAGCATGGTTTTTCACACATATTCGTTGCTAGCCATTGATTTCATTTGTATTGAATTCTTCTGCATTTGTCCATACAAAGACTGTAAAGTACATTTAGTCTAATTGTACAAATGTAGTAACATTAACATCAAGAAAAATCTTGGAAAATGTTGATGCCTCTTTAGAAGTATTTAGTGGAATTGCAACCAAAGGCAACTACATACACAACAATTAGAAACATTTATGCTTTTTGCATACCAACACTGTCTTCCCAAAAACATATTAAAAATAGTGACCAGTCTTGTTAATTTTTTTCACATATTTTTACTCTCTCTCTTGTATAGCTTTAATAAAGCAATTTTAAGTCATCTCTTGTATATCTTTACAGTTTAACAGGTTGTAAATACAATTTAACACGAAACAATGCAATAATAGCTAGCATGATGGCTATTAGCAACTTGTAAAATATCTTATCCTGTCAGGTTTAATCTGTTCACCAATATTTCTAATGCACTAATACATGTTTTCCCCTCCCCCCTGAAAAAGTACTGTCAAAAAGTAATGAGATATTATTTCTTCCTGTAGCTTTATTTTAGACCATTTTGCAATACTGCTCACACAGTCAGTGTAAAACTGAGAAAGTACCCCTCCCCCTGTAGTACTGCAGTATTGTTTATTTGTTTTATGCTGTGAGAATAAAGTGTATGTATGCCCATCACTTTGCTTATACATTTGCTTTATTATGTTACTAATAAACTATAGACCTTTGTCAGATTTGATCATTTTCTGGCTGTTTTTAATGACAGAATATATTTTTTCTGTTGCCTTTCCTGTCTACTAATAGTAATTATTTGTACCTTCCTGTGTACTTTATTTGAACTGTATGTATACTATAGCCCATCTGTTGGCTATACTTGATGTAATTGAGTTTTATTTTACTTTTAGCATTTACTTGCAAACAGATTATCAGTTACATGTATGCACAATTGTGATGTTTTATTACAATTACCAAATATTGTTGCATGTGAACATTTAACAATTATGTTTTAATAACAATAATGTTTTAGAAAACCTCAAGCCACTTGTCTAGCAATCAGTCTTATTTTTTTATCTTATCTGCTCAATATTTCCTGTAACTATTCATCCAGTCTAGGAAGGTCTTAGCTCACATTTCAGGCTTTGTAAACCATAGTTAAGCCTTTTAGCATTTTTCCTTTAATTATCTGTTAATACACTTGCAATTTAATAGTAAAATACAGTTATAAAACATTTAGTATTATATTTGTGATTTGCATAACTATGCATTTATGCTACATAAATAAACATTTTACAATTAGCTGGTATATCTTTTGTAACTTGGATTTCAGTATTTTTTATTTATTTAACTGCACTGCCATTCATTTTACAAAGACTGCTTGACTAATATCATCTGTGATTTTATTTATTTTTAAAATTCAGAACTTTAACTGTTTGGTGTGGTGTTACTATACAATTATAAAAAAAAAATTGTAAAAAACAAATAGATATTCCCCCAGATTCTCAAAAGCCTGCACGGAGTGCAAGATGAGTGAAAGAGCTCACGCAGGCAATATGTCTGCATTGCGATCCAGGTACAGCTAGCGGGGGTGTGCATGAGAGCTCCAGCACTAATCCTGCATGGAATAAGTCCTGGTATGCAAATCACCTCATGTGCAGGGGAAATCCATGCAGATAAGGTGATTTTGCAATCCAGGAAGCTTGCAATAGCCCGTGCAAAACTAGTGCAATCTGCAGAAATGTACTTGGTTAGTAACTGAGTACATTTCTGCAAATTCCAAAATGAAGCTATGACAGCTCCAAATAAAGGCTGCATATCATTGAGGAAGCATGCCAATGGCCAATTATAAGGCTATTGGCATTGCAAACTGTAAAAAAAACAACTTTTATTTTTTTTTTCACTGATCTCGGCTGTTTAAGCATAGGGCAGCGGCGTGCAAACAGGATCGGGGGGAACATAAGAAAATAAACCTAAAATGAGCATTCTAACTAAAGCAGTATCCTGCCATGCAAATCAATTGCAGGCATAAGACAACATGGCCAGTGAGTAATGGCTGCTAAGGAGGGAGGCTCAGTGTGGGACATGTAACTATGCATTAGCAGGCAATCATATGCAAATGAGGGGAAGGATAGTGAATCCCAGATTTCCCCAGGGTTTGAGGCAGGTACCGAGAGTGTAAGAGTATAAATAGCTGGGTGCAAGACTAGGATATAGGTGACATCATGGGGGGGGTGTCAGAGTGGATTGGAGCCCTGTGGCACAGGATTGCTGATAAAGGTGTGTCCAAACTGCCTAGCACTCTTGGGTGTGCATGCCACACATCAGGTTTTACAGGAAGAAAAAGGAAGTTAAACCAGAAAATAGCAGCTCTGTGCACATTTGAGCACTCCGTTTGCACAGCGCGCACACAGGGTTAAACAGGGAGGCAATGGGAAGGGAAAACAGCAGTAAGAAGGTAATCAAGGAGAATTAGCTTAACTGGCAGGTGAAATGTATCAGAATCAGCCAATTACACAGGCAGCAGCCCAGCCCAGCCGAGAACACTACTATAAACTAAGTAAACACCTTCCCCTCTGATTTTTCCACACTCTACACCATCGGTGTATACAAGTGGGGAAATTTTAACAAACAAACCTACAAAATGAGAAGGACTGCAGCAAGCAACATAGAACAACATGTGCAAGAGACTGAGGGTGGTGAAGATGTGAATGCTGCTGAACAACCCACAGTGAGGAGACGGAGAAGAGTGTACAGACCCAGGATAACCTACCAGGGGCTACATGAGCTGGAGATAGTGGAGCGCTATAGGGTGGACAGAGACCTCCTACAGCAAATTGTTGAGCTGTGCCGGCCACACCTGACACACCAAACTGGCCGAGGGGAACCCATCCCAGTGGATACCAAGGTATGTGTAGGCCTAGGTATACTAGCCACAGGTACCTCCCAAAGCACAACTGGGGATATTATGGTGATTTCACAGGCATCAGCATCCAGAGTCTTCCACCAGTTCCCGGATGCCATGGCAACCCATGCCAGTGAGCACGTATATTTCCTCAACACACATGAAGTGGTGACCAGCAATATGTGTCTCTTCCACCAAATAGCAGAATACCCTGGGGTAGTGGGTGTTATAGACTGCATGCACATACACATCAAAGCACCACCCAGTGAGCAGGGTAGGGCCTATATCAACCGCAGAGGCTTCCCCTACATCAACTGCCAGGTTGTATGTGATGCCCAGGGCATTATAATGAATGTGTGTGCTGGCTGCCCTGGAAGATATGACAATTCACACATGTGGCATCTGATGCAGCTGTACCACAGATTTGCTAATGTGGACATCCCCTATGGTCACCTAGTGGGGGATGCTGGGTACCCACTGGAGCCGTGGCTGATGACACCCATCAGAAATGCACACACACCTGAACAACAACACCATAATGAGGCACACGCACAGGGCAGACATATAAGAGAGCTTGAATTTGGGATGCTCAGGTCATGGTTCCAGTGTATGGACACATCCAGTTGAGCCTTGCAGTATCCACCAGCTACATGTACCCAAATTGTTAAGGTATGTGCTATGCTACACAATATGATCCTGCAGAAACAGCTGCAGCAGGAACAGCATGGGGCAGGGCCACACAGCCCCCCACCAATGCCAAGGCCTGTATAGGCACAGAGTGACTCGGAGGAGGAACAACCTGAGCCTGCCCCAGTAGGCAGAAGGAGGCATGCCCAGTATGACCTCGCCTTGGCAAAGAGGCAACGTATAGCGTATGCACTGATACAGTAGGGACCCAGGGAATGACACCTCTCTCTGACCCACACAGACAGTAAAAGGGATGCCAAACATGACACTACCAGTGCTCAACCATGTAGAGTGAGTGTACTATGCACATCCAACATAGGCAGCCCTCCAGCACCATCCTCAAGTTTGGCACACCGTCAAGGTAAGTCAATCAACCTACCAATTGCCAAATGGAGTAAAATGTGTTGTTACCTGTAGCTATGGTATGGATGTGAGCATGCAAGGGAATTGGGTGGGTGAATGTTATGGCAACAGACAATAGACACCCATAGTGGCACCATGACATCTGTAACACATACTGGAGTCACCATAGTAGTCAGTACTACACAGGGTGACAAAACCCACTGCAGGAAATGGGCTGAGTGACATGTGTGTCCATAAGACCCACACATGCCAGTCAGGAAGGTGCACATGCCCAACAACAGTTTCAGCAAGCAGGACAGATGTAGACAAACACAAAAAAATGTAGTACTATGCCATCTGAATGAGCCCTATGGGTAACCCCTCCCCCCAGGCCTGCATAGACAGACTACAGCAGGCCAGGCAGTTGGATGTAAGTTGTAAAGTCTATGAAGGCAGAAACTAATATGTAGGTAATTAAAGCTAAGATCTGTAGTACACTGGTATGCCTCTAGCCAGCATGATAGGTAAGACTACAAACTGAAATGGAGTACCTGACATACCAGTACAGTCCTAGCAAATGTGTACAGGTGTCAGCTTTGCCCCCCCCCCATCCTACGTACATCTATAGTAACAGTCAGGTGTGCCCCCCCACTACTGTGTAGAAATGTAGAAACAGTCAGTTGTCCCTCCGCTATGCAGAAATGTAGCAACAGCCAATGCCAAATGACCGATGGATACCCTGCAGACACATCATGCTACCTGTTGGTGTATAACACAAAGGTCAGCACCACAGTAAAAACTACTTGGACTTGATCCACACATGCAATACAGATGGCCATACTGGGCATGCTCACACACTTAAACACATGAAGGCCATGTCTGCAAACACCAGTGAACCAGACATATCTGGCAGTCACAGTTCTTAGTGCAGACACATGTCAGTATGCACCACTCCTGCCTCTCACACACAGTGGATAGGAATACAGACACATATGTAAGGACAATACACAATAATAAGCCAAAGGTAGATGGACATAAATGTGTGGAACAGGGTGACTGTGACAAGGAGCCATCTGGGCCTGTCCCACCCAGCACACAGCCAAAGGCCCCCAAACACATGAGGTGCAGATGTCACTCACTGCAGATACTAGCCACCAGTATCTGTCAGCATGCCACACACATAATGCCAGCTGTGCAACATGACTGTACAAGGAAGTAGTCATCTAGTAAGTGTATACACGTACCTGTGACATATGACCCCGTGTGTGCCCGCATGTGGCATGTCAACCCCTACATGAATGGGTTATGGCCCATGCACACACCACCCTCCCCATAGCAGTATTATGGAAAGCCTGCTGAGGTCATCCGATGTGTAATACACCTTTGGGAGAGCTGTAGCTCAGTAATCTCCATGCCACGTCCCATAACTGTGTACTGCTGTAGTGATAAACTAGTTAGGCATTAGTTTTAACCCCTGACTTGGCAATTGTGTGTGTGTGTGTCTGTTTGACTGTGGAGGGAGAAAAGCTTTTTAGGCTAATCACACTCCATACAATTATATACTCAGTTTTGGCAAGGCTGCTGATGTCACTCACCTAGAAATACACCTCTGAAAAAGGCATAGCCCAGTAATCTCCATAGTGTGTCCTGTAGCTGCTGTAGTGTGATAAAGTAGTTAGATAGGTGTTCTAACCCCAGACCTGGCAACTGTGTGTGTGTGTGTGTGTGTGTGTGTGTGTGTGTGTGTGTGTGTGTGTGTGTGTGTGTGTGTGTGCACCTGATTGAGTAGAGAGCAATGCTTTTTAGGCTACTCACACTCCGTACAATTCATATACTCAGCTTTGGCAAGGCTGCTGATGTCACTCACCTAGAAATACACCTCTGGGAAGATTATAGCCATTAATCTCTGTAGCGCATTCTGTAGCTGTGTACTGCTGTAGTGTGACGAAGTAGTTAGGTAGGTGTTCTAACCCCAGACCTGGCAATTTTGTGTGTGACTGAGTAGAAAGCAATGCTTTTTCAGCTGCTCACACTCTGTACACATCATATACTCATCTTTGGCAAGGCTGCTGATCTCACTCACCTAGAAATACACCTCTGGGAAGGTTGTAGCTCAGTAATCTCTGTAGCACATCCTGTAACTGCGTACAGCTCTAGTGTGATTTAGAACTGTGGTAGGGTTCCTTCTCCACCAATGGCAGTGCTGGATGTTTTGTGTGTGTTCCAATGTCTGTGTATGGAAGAATGCATTATAGGCTATTCACTTGCAGTACATTTTGAATGCCCTACTTTGGCAGTCCTGCTGATGTCATTCATTGTGAAATACAACTTTGTGGAAATAGGTCTGTAGTAATCCCTGTGGTATTACCTATAGCTGCTCCATATTGTAGTATGATATAGGCCTTGGTCAGGGGATCAATACCCACACATGCCGGTTCTGGATGTTTTGTGTGTGTCCCACTGTCTGTGAAGGGAGCAATGCATTTTAGGCTAGTCACCTACAGTACAGTTGAAATGCCCTTCTTTGGTAATCCTGCTGATGTCATTCATTGTGAAATACACCTTTGGGAAAGGATTTGTCTAGTAATCTCTGTGGTTAGTCTTATAACAGCTCTATGCTGTAGTGTGATATAGACCTCGGTCAGGAGTTCTATACCCACACATGTCAGTTGTGGATGTTTTGTGTGTGTCTCACTGTCTGTGTAGGGAGCAATGCATTTTAGGCTAGTCACTCACAGTACAGTTGAAATGGCCTTCTTTGGTAATCCTGCTGATGTCATTCAATGTGAAATACACCTTTGGGGAAGAAGTACTTCAGTAATATCCATAGTGCATACTATAACTGCATCGTGCTGTAGTGTAATAAACTAGTTAGGTAGGAGTTTAACTCCCACACATGACAGGTGTGTGTGTGTGTGTGTGTGTGTGTGTGTGTGTGTGTGTGTGTGTGTGTGTGTGTGTGTGTGGTTGTAACTTGTATCCTGTATAGATGTGGTTGTAAATGTGTGACACCTGTGGGCAATGTGGATGGGATTTGCTTATTTCTTTTATGGTGGCCCTACTATATATCACATTGTCAACCATACAGGGATAACAGATGTAAATTAGCTGAGAGGCTGGGGTGCAAAGCCATTCCCATACATGTGACATCAAGACGAGCCACTTGTTTGGCTGTGGGGGGATGCCTATTTATACAAGACGTATAGTGTGTGGGGCCTCTCAACCCCATTAACGGTGCATGTGGACATATATGTATTTGTTAATCTGCCATTGCTATCTACAGATGTATGGCCATATATACCTATATGGATTTATATATCTGCTAATATATATGTCACTATGTCCGTATACACTTACATAGATATATATCTGTTGAAACATATGTAACGTGCTGTGTATATGTAGATATATAGGTGTATTCACAAATATGTGTCGATTTAGGCATATGCATGTATATATGTGCATATATATTGATATATATGTATATAGCTTTAGAGATTAAGATATATATATATATATATATATATATATATATATATATATATATATATATATATATATATGATGTATCTGTTTAGATATTAATAAAGGTACACACACATACATCTAGATGTTGGTATACATTCTCTGTACTGTTGCATGACTGGACTGGATGATATATTTCTGAAAGCATCAAATCTCTTTGTATCTGTCATGGCTTAGTGGTAAATCACTTTGTCTATGGTGTTTAGTGTCCTTCGTTTGAGCCTTGCAAGAGCTGTTATTTTGTTGCTGGGCAGAACACGGTCCGTTGGATAAACAGTGATTAAGGCACTTTAAAGCAGTTGTAAGCAGGTTTGCACGAGTTTGCGTGGAGCTAAGCAATGCCTACACAGGTTAAGCAATTCAGCAGCTGAGTATAAGAAACTGCAACCAGACTTTAGCAGTGCTTACCTCTGTGCAAAGCTGCACAAACCTGCTTACAACTGCTTTAAAGTGCCTTAATCACTCTATATCCATTAGCCCTTGTTCTGCCTACCAACAAAATAAACAAACTCTGCTAGGCTCAAACCCAGGACCATGCACACCATAGCGATTTACCTCTATGCCATCTGAGATATGCATAACCCTGCTATATTCACAAACATATCATCCAGCCCAGTCATTCAACAGTACAGAAAATGTATTCCAACATGTAGATGTATGTATGTGTGAAAATATAGTAATGTCTAAACAGATACAACATATATATATATATATATATATATATATATATATATATATATATATATATATATATATATATATATATATATATATATATATATATATATATATATATATATATATATATATATATATATATATATATATATATATATACACACATATATGTGTAAGCAGATATTTATATCTATATAGGTATATACGGACATACATCTGTAGATAAAGTGGGAGCATTGCAGAAACATATATGTCCACATGCACCATTAATGGGGTTGACAGGCACAAACAACATGCATCATACACAAATAGGTATACCATACCACAGCCAAACATGTCCATCCTGCAATACACTACCAACTATTGCAGATTCCATAACCAGGACCTTACACGGCAAGGGCACAAGATGTTAACAGTACTCCATCCCACCTATATGATATCAGGCTGGTACCAGTAACATATCATGCAGTACAGTCAGGCTCATAATGACTCCCATTTTGCAGTAATCTGTTACCTTTATTAGCCAGAGTCCCGTACTCTTGGCCTGTACTTCAGAGATGTAGATGCCAAACAACAGTGGTCCCAGGACTGAACCCTGAGGTATTCCACTTTTCACTTGTCTGAGGATGGATTTGGAGTCAGTTACACCTACAGTTTGGGTTCTGTCAGTAAGCCATGTGGCAAACCATCGAGTGGCATAGGGATGTATGCCCGGATTAGTATGTTTATCTATGTTTCCAGACTGTGGGATGGTGTTGAAGGGCTTGGCACTGTCCACATAGGCTTTGTAAACTGCCTTACCCTCTTCAACAGCTATGCAGACTGAGTCAAAGCAGTCAATCACTTCCAGGAGACAAGACTGCCATCCATGAGCCCAATCTGTGTGGGGTCCAGTGTTTGAGGATTGCCATTGTCTGCATTCAAAACATCCCTGATAATGCATTCCATGGCCATGCAGATCAGGCTCATCAGACTGATGTGACGGTAGTGCCAAGGATCACAGGTGGAGCCCCCCTTCTGGAATGGGATGACTGCAGCTGTGCTCCACTCAGTGGGCACCAGGCCTGATGTGAGGCTATGATTACACATGACAGTTAGGTGAGTTGCCATTCCATTTTGTAGTTCATGTAGTACACAGCTCAGGATGTCATCTGGTCTCATGGATGCTGTATTCTTAGCTGTGGGTAGTGTGTCTTCTGCCTTTGTGGCCATGATTACTGGGCAATGTAACCCTTTTTGTATTGATATGGGACCTTTTGGGGTTGAGAGGGGGTGGATGTGGCACTAAATCAATCTGCCAGGATATTGGCACATTCCGTGGGATCAGTCTATGTAATGCCATTCTGTTGCAGCTCAGAGCACTTCTGAGCATTGCCAGTTAGAATTCGGACATAACTATAGAATGCTGTGTGGTTGTCTATGGAATCTGTGGTGATTTTAGTTACATAACCAGCTTTGGATGATTCCATGAGGGATCTGAACGTCTTACTGGGGCTGGTAAGGGAGTTGTTTGCATTCTTGGATTATCCCTTTTTCTTCAACAGTGTCTACTGTCTATTGTATACTCTGTTAATGGCAGGAGACCACCAGACTGGCTTGATTAGTTGGGAGGTGAGTGTCGTGGTTCTATGTGGGATGTCAGGAATCATGCACAAGAGGCTGTGCTCAGACAGTGCCTTAGTGCAGGATTCATCAGTTGAACTGTCAGCTCCTGTCCCCTTGGGTGTTACAAACATTATCACTTCTGCCTTGAGTTGCACGAAGTTGGCCTTGGAGAGGTCTTTTACAGACAAATGTAAATACATTCCTTTCACATGTTCAGTTTGATTAGCCTATGGTGGGATTACTTTGGTGGAACCGCAGTCCAAAGTACTGTTGTGATGGCTTAGTGTTTAGTTACTGTGACTCTAGTTTAGAGGGTCCTGGGTTCATGACCTGTAAAGGCAGGTTATTTTTGTTCTGGCCAGAACAGCGGTTAATGCATACAGACTAATTAGGGCAAGTTAGGTTAGTCACACTCAATACAATTCAAATGCCCTACTTTGGCAATCCTGCTGATGTCTATCACTGTCACGTACACCTTTGGGAAAAGAGTACTCCAACAATCTCTGTGGTGCTTGCTATAACAGCGTAATGCTGTAGTGTGATATAAAACTCTGGTAGGGGTTCTATTCTCACACATGGGAGTTGTGGATGCTTTTGTGCCTGTTCCTATGCCTGTGTAGAGAGAAATGCATGTTTGGCTAGTCACACTCACTACAATTCATTTGCTCTACTTTGGCAGTCCTGCTGATGTCACTCACTGTGAAATAAACTTTTGGGGAAAGAGTACTCAGGTAATCTCTGTGGTATGTTCTATAATGGCATAGGGCTGCAGTGCAATAATTGGTTAAGTAGGGGTTCTAATCCCAGATGTGACAGGTGTGTGTGTCTATTAATGTGTTGATGTTTGTCATTTGTGTCCTATGTGGAGGTGGTGGTGAATGTATAACAACTGGACACAATGTGGAGTGTGTTTTTAAAATTCCTTATATGGTGCCCCTAGCATAAATTACAATATCCACCGTGCAGGGATAACAGATGTGATATCAGTACATTGTCAGTCATGGGTTTGATAGCCCGGACTGGTAGGTGTGTGACACAAACATGCTTACCTTTTAATCTCCCAACCCATCCTGACTTATCTTTGCCTCTGTCTGCCTATCTCACTCCCTCTCTGGTGGATGTGGAAACTTACACCTGCTTTGCTTAGGCAGTGGCTTGTGTATTGTCAGTGATGCTCATGATCAGCTGAAGGCCTCTACATGGATTACAGTCATCCCCTAGCTGATTGCATGTAGAACAACTGTGGTAACATTCCCATAGCCAATTGCATGGGAACACACTCCAATATCTAAGAACATCATATTGGTGCTGGGCCTTTTCATTCACTGTGAGTAGGAACTAGATCTCTTGTTTGGCAAACAACATTACAGATGGATTGGGGACTTACATCTGACAACATACACTGTGGAAACAGGCCAACACACAGGAGGGGGATGGGTCTGTCTTGACTACAGACTGTAAGTGCTGCTATACTGCAGTTGGGGTACTATTGGTTTACCAGGGTGTGTGTGGATATGGCTGTCCTACGTGTTTTAATACTTGTCATGTCAGTGCTATGGTTATGAAGAATCCCCATCTGTATGGTCATCTGCAAACTGGGCAGTGTGTGGTGCCTTCTGTTCCTTGTGTTACCTACAGAGCACCTATCTCTCAACTGCAGAAGGTAGTGTGAGGATTGCAGTCAGTAGATGGCGACAGCCGGGGGAGTTACTGACATCATATCCCTCATAGGACATATGTTGTATCAAACCCTGTTACAACAGGAAATGTATGAGGTCATCAGAGTGACATGGCAATATTGGGCCTGTGTTTGTGCCTCCATCCACAACCCTGTCAACTTTTGTACATATGTCATGCAGTAGGAGTGCATATGTTCTGTACACCATATTCATTGACAGCATATCTGCTAACAAGCCAGTGAGATATCTGACTGCTACACATGTTATGTATAGTAGAGGTTATATTTGAGGACATAGCCTGGGCATTCTGTGGTTGTGCGTACAATACTGAGGTATGTGTAAGTCTGGTAATTGTTGACAGTGTGTGTGTATAGTGCATATATACCTTGGCCTGTGTAGAAACTGTGGTAGATGTCATTCTTCTTGGTCCTGTTCTACTGATGTTACGTGCTGCTCCACTGTATGTCACCCTATCAGCTTACATGTTTGTAGGGGCGAACACACACATGTCCCAAACCACAGACAGCCATCAGACTACACTGTGTAGTGGCTCAGTATATGTAGGGTTGTTGTGTGAGTGGCTCATATGTGGATGGTATACATCAGATAGTCCATATACTGTAACAGTACTCTAGCTTACCATATGTGGCTGTGGCTATGTTCACATTGGTTGTGGTTATGCACTTTCACACAGGTATCTGTTTCTCTGTGATGCGACATGGATGTAGAGCCTGCTATCTATGCAGGTACATGGGTATTCCCACATAGGAGATGTAGCCCACTGTTGAGTCAGTCTTCCTGTAGCATGCACTGTGCTTTGTTACATGCCTAGCAGCTTACTGTACTTATCCATTGAGGTGTCATGTACAGATGCTTGCCAGATATACTGCTGCCTAGCCACCATAGCAGTCATGTATGTCAGACAAAGCAGTGGGATGCTGTTCAGATGTATGTCAGTAACTAGTGGATAGTATGTGGCCATGGCAGCTCTGTACCAGCAGTTATTATGTGTCAGGACAGACAGGGGTGTATGAATGCATAACCTATGGGGGCAAATGTATACCAGTATATACATGTTATACCCATCTACATGGCTGTTAACACCCACATTGCCAGTCCTGGTCCACATGTCTTACATGAAGGGGTTCTGTGTATACCTCTGGACTGATCCGAGTGTGTCAGACTGTCCACATATATTGGCCATATCACAGCTGTAGTCCTCAGGGGTGTTACTGTGCTAGCAGTGGTACTGTACTATGATGACCTTAGGATGTCTGTAAGTAGCCATTGGTTCATGGGTTCATAGGTTGGTACTAGGCTATCGGCCCTAGGACCTATACAAGCCTAGCCATAACAATTCCCTGGCTATTTCTTCCCACACTATTTCCTTCCCTGGACCCCTGTCTAGCAGGGTGACTGACGTGATCCCTGGGGTGAATTTCCTTTCTCCCATCCAATCATCGAGGTTTCTTTTGAAGAGGGCCAAAGAGGTGGTCTGCTTGACATGTATGGGCAATCTATTCCAGAGTCTGGGGAGTCTCTGGGTCAGGAACACATGTTAACAGCAGATGTGGCCTCCCACACACACCATTTCTGTGAAGACAATCCCTATTACAGTAGCAATAGTCTACAAATATACCTGCACTACATACGTGACATCCCCTTGCACTGAGAGGTTGAGACTATTGGGGCTGAGGTAGGGCTCCGCTCCATGTGCAGGACATAGGGTGAACATATACGTATAAATAAGTATACATATATCCATATAGATATGTGCACATATACATATCTTGCTTACTGTATGACAACAATTTTACACATATGTGCCTGTGTTCCAGCTTCTGTCCTCCACCTATATACCAGGCTTTGCACATATGATGTGCTGTCAAGGGTTGTTATGTAGAGGGCTGTGTGGATGTCATGCTGTCATTCCGCCATCACTTCACTGCTGTTGTGTCCCCCACACATACTGGAGGGTTGGGGCCATATATATGTGTGGGTTTCACCTACACAATACATGTGTGCCCTAATGCACTCCAGAGGCCAGTGTATGTAACAGTGGTATATGGCCCAGTATCAGTGAGTGTAGGGGGGGGTGCACCATGACTTACCTAGGCTGTTACAACATGTGTAGGTATCTGGGATAAGCTGCCTTAAGGTATTTGGATGTACTTTACCATACAATCCACCTTGGGTAAATGCACGCCTACTGCTTCCTGCCATACTGGTTGCTTGGTTTGTCAGTGTGATTGTGATGGTGTCAGGTATGCCTTGTTATGTAACAGATACATCCCATAGTGTCAACCGGGGTCTGTACCCCCTAGGGATTGTGTACATAGTGTAGATAGAGGCTGCTTTCCTATACATCTGCATTACGTACTGTTGATTATCTGGTATGCTGTGGCCCAGTCTGTCATGACTAATGTACTACTTGAAGGCCTCGATCTGGACAGCAACATATGTCAACCTTTCCAGACTACTGTCTTAGTATAACTGTTTCACAGTTGCATTACACTGTTCATATGGATGTCAGTATCTAAACAGCTATATGGCATGGCATATACAAATGTCATGGTACACAAATAAAGCTTTCACATTCATTTATGCACACCTGTGTGCGGAGTTATACCCTTTGATATCTCTGTGAGTGTATGTTGCAGGCAATGAATGTCATTCATATGGGTGGCTCATACAGTTTCCAGTTGGTGAGGTGGTGAATATACCTGTATCTGCATATATGTGTCTGTGTATATGTATCCTAGGGATGGCCATGTCATGTCTGGTCCTGGTTATGGGATCTGCAACACTTGGTACTGTATTACAGGGGGGGTTGTGCTTGGCTGGGGGGTATACCTAGTTGTACCGACGTATATTGTGTGGGGCATTTCAACCCCATTAATGTTACATGAGGACATATATGTTTTGTTATTTCCCCATTATCTTCAGATGTATGTCCGTATATACCTATATATGAATATATCTATATATATATATATATATATATATATATATATATATATATATATATATATATATGTATATCTGCTGACATATATATATATAATCTGCAAAATATATTTAGACATGTAGATGTGGACATATATATTTATAGATGTA
The DNA here is from genome assembly GCF_019279795.1 of Protopterus annectens. Classification (NCBI taxonomy): domain Eukaryota; kingdom Metazoa; phylum Chordata; order Ceratodontiformes; family Protopteridae; genus Protopterus; species Protopterus annectens. Next base: position 1,022,886,491 of record NC_056728.1, on the reverse strand, counting down.
GGCATTTGCACGTTTATATGTTCATACATATTTATATATATATATATATATATATATATATATATATATATATATATATATATATATATGTTGTAACCATTTAGACATTAATATAGTTACTCACACATATATATCTACATGTTGGAATACATTATCTGTACTGTTGAATGACTGGGCTGGATGATATGTTTGTGAATACATCAAGGATCTGCATATCTGAAATGGCTTAGTGGTAAATCACTTTGGCTATGGTGTGTAGGGCCCTGGGTCTGATCCTAGCAAAGGCTGCTTACTTTGTTGCTAGGCAGAATAAGGGCCATTGGATGCAGTGTAATTAAGGCAATTTTGGGCAGTTGTAAGTGGGTTTGCGCAGGTTTCTGCGATGTAAGCACTGCTAAGTTACGATTACTGTTTCTTATACTCAATGAGCTCCTGAATTGCTTAACCTATTTAGGCATTGCTTACACCTGCACAAACAGGGTTAATCCAGCCTACTGCTGCTTAAAAGTGCTTACTCCCGTGCTAATTTTTCTAAAAGAAAAGAAAAAGGGGTTGATAGGAAAGTGGTAAGGAAAGGAGCACAAAGAGGGAAAGACAGTAGGGAAAATAGCTAGGGGTGTGCAGGAAGGGTGTAGGGAAGGTCCATTACTGCCCATTTCTTCTACAGCAACAGCTGTGCATATACACTGTATTTGGAGATAGATTTGGACACTCAAACCCCTGGGAGAGGGGTGAGGACAACAATAATAAGTTGTGATGCCAAGTAGACTGGATTACATGTGTCCAGTGGACATGTGTGCGAAATGGACAGCTATGTATGGGGTGTGATTTTTTTTGTGGGAACAGATTGCCCTTTTTTTCGGGTGGGAGTGGGATGTTGGGGAGGGGTAGTAGATAAATTTGGGGAGGTAGGTTGGGTAGGTTAACAGACAAGACACATGACGCATACAGGGCCGGTATATAACACATGAGGGGTAAACTAACTACTAACAACGCTCTGGCTTTCCATGTTATGCATAACAAAGAACACAGTTTCAGATTTACGGTTTTGAAACAAATTAGGACACAAATGTTTTCAGGCCCATGGCAATTGTTATTGGAAAAGGAAGAGCTATTATGGCAGCTCAGGACAGCTGCACACACACACCCTGGCTTAAATGAAGCAATATCGCTCACTTGCATTCTAAAACTATTAGCTATTAAAAGGTAACATCTTTTAACTTGGTAGAGAGCTTTTGAAATTTTTCATGCAGTTAAGTCCTATCATATTCTCTTATTCTTGTTTTGTTTTTATTTTTAATGATTTTGCACCTGTTGTCTAACATAATTTTATAAGTGACATAATGAAGTAAAGTGTGGTTGTTGATTTGCACAGGATTTTAAATTGACCAACAACGTAGGGACATTTATTGCATTAAGGACAACAATATAACGTTAGATGGGTACAGTGGTTCGCACTTATTTTTAATGAAAAATAAAAACCTATGAGTGCTATTTTAAACATTTAAACATATTAGGTTTAAACATATTTGTTTAGCCATAGGTTTTATTTATTGTAAAAATCAACACCATTCTCTCCCTTTGGAGTATTTTTAGAATAGTAGGCACATGGGACAAGGTATAGACGTTTTGGTTTAAAACTCTAAATTTATAGGTGCCATTATTTAGAAAACTACTTAGGAGAGGTTTGTATTTGTATTTTAATATTTATTTTAAAAGTTGGTTGTACGAGTGAAATGTAAACGTTCAGGACATTAGCTTTGAACGCAGTTGCGGTTTTCACGTAACACATAATTTTTGTACAGTATTCTTTTCACACAATATAAGAACAGTGAGCATTTCACATACGAGTATTGACACATATCATCATTTTTGATAGAAAAGGTTTCTGAAAGTTTGTGTTTCTAATGGCGAAATTAGTCGCATTTTTAAAGTCAGGCTTTGTTTTGTTTTCAATATTTAAACTGCTGGTCTTGCATGTATTTTAAGTCACAAGCTGACAATTGTTGAATCGCTAATTTGTTTGTTAAACTTGTTAATTAGTTGACTGCATCCTATTTAAAGGAGCTTCCTGTTACAACTGATTGTTTTACTTTTTGTCTGATGAAGGAGAGATAGGACTCTCTCCGAAAGTGCTTGTGGTTAATAAAAGCTCTAACATTATAGCGTACGAACTATTGTTGCTTTTCCTGCTCCTAACAGCTTCACTTGGCTGTGGATCATTACTTGGCTATCTACTTGGTATATGCCCAGCAGCTCGTTCCCTTGAATTTTTGTACCTTGTGATGCCAAGTAGACTGGATTACATGTGTCCAGTGGACATGTGTGCGAAATGGACAGCTATGTATGGGGTGTGATTTTTTTTGTGGGAACAGATTGCCCTTTTTTTTTGGGTGGGAGTGGGATGTTGGGGAGGGGTAGTAGATAAATTTGGGGAGGTAGGTTGGGTAGGTTAACAGACAAGACACATGACGCATACAGGGCCGGTATATAACACATGAGGGGTAAACACCTTGGACGGGGAGGGGTGTTTGGAAGTCGCAAGCCCATGAGCCCCCAACTGGAAACAGTGCGACTGAGGTCCCCACCCATGGGCAGTCACCACTGCACCTTCACGGCCCCAAAGGTGGCCATGCTGGAGGCTGTGTAGGAGGGGCAGGATCACCTTCTAATAGTGCCACTCGGCCATCAAGCTGGAGTAGCCGGTCTTAATACTTCAGATTGAGCTCCCTATGCACCACGGCCCGGACCTGTTGACAGGTGACAGGTTCCCCTCTGTGCCCGCTCCAAGGGGGGGTGAGCCCCATCCCCTGCAGCAGTTCCACCTGAAGGTGGTGCAGGGCCCATGGAGGAGGAGGTCCCAGGCTGGGCCCCAGATGTGCTAGTGCCTTGTGCCATGGCCAGCTGAGGTGGCACAGGTGAGTCCACTGGGACCGGCCTTCCCATATGAGCTGTGTTGTCACAGGTTTATGACAGATATGGGTTAGTAACAGTCAACAGCATCCAGGATTAATTATAACAGCATGCATAGGTATTTCCATTAACCCAAAGCACCAGATTTAACACAGTTGCAGAGCAAGCAGCACACATGCATATATGGAACAACAGTAGCCATTACAGGAGCATGCAGGTTTCATTGATGGCAACAGGCCACCAATATGGGTGTATTTTAACATGGCACATGCATAGAAACAAATGTGAATATTTATAAACCATTAGGACATATGTCCCAACAAAGGTTTGGAGTGTACACATACCAGTTTTTGGAATGTCATTTGGTTATTTTGCACATATGGTAGGGGTGAGAGAGAGTTCAATTAACTACTATATCCTTGTAGATTTCACAACATTCTTAGTCACTGTAGTGATCTTTCCCTTACATGAATTATTACACTACTCAATGGCCTTATATTGTACACTGGTATGTTTATAGATTATTATATACGTGACCTGTGTCTTACATACAGGCATGACAGGCTGCAGATGTTAATGCAACATATGTTGAGAATAGCTGCCATACACTTTGGGTGAGGTGCTAGAATGACAGGTTTGTTTTCATATACATTCTCTGACTATGTACATGTTTGACTATCAGTTATATGTCATTGAAAGCTGCCTACATTTCTTGGATCATCACACTGACTTTTCTGGGGAACAGGATACCAGGCTGGTGATATGGGCCATTTATCTGGACATGCTGGACAGATTGTAACAGTTGTGGGGTATGAATATGCATACAACCTTCATTTTGAACATTCTAGCAAATTCTGTACAGTTGTTGGGTGTAATCATGCATACAACTTTCCATCTGAACATTGTAACAAAATCGGTACAATTGTGGGGTGTGATTATGCATACAACTTAGTAGCTCTCCCGGGATTCACAACCCTGCTATGTGTGACAAAACATTATGGCTAACATAACAGTACACTGTGCTATCAGGGAATTGTTGTAAAGCTTTCAACTGTTTTCTATCTAAGTCTCCCTAACTTGTACAATATGACTGACCTCTTGGCACTTCCAACATTGTTATGCAGGACTTCATATCCATTTTATCTGCATACCACGGTATGGGTGACACTGCTTAAGATACAACAGTACTATTTATAGTACGGAATAGATCACCAACATATGAGTGAAGAGTAAACAGAAGCACTCCAGGGGTTATACCTTTATTCACAGACTATTACACATTTATTTCTACTGGTACAACACTTTCTAAGGCTCTTATATTTATTTGTTATGACAGTACATGCAGACTGATTATTATCCTGCCTCACGATGCAGCCTTTGCAGCCTAGCATCATGGGCTTGCTGGTTCACAGCCTGCTCATCTGCAGCTATCAGAGAAATGCAGTGATATTTAGCCATACCTATCCATAGTATACACAAGCTAGGCAATTATTTAGTGCTTAGTAGAATGAGTACTTACTCAGAAATGGGGCATTGGGCATCTGCCGAGACTCCTAGAATCACTGTTCCAGTACATCCCCCCTATGCCGCTTCAAGTCAGCATAGTGGTGCCTGACTTACTCACCAGTCTGTAGGATACCTGTAGCACTGGTGAGGGTACGGGTGAGACCATCCCAGGCCTCCGTTTTATACTGCAAGCCCTGGTACTGGCCCAGCAGTAGTCTCTGCTCATGGTGTTTTACCAGGAGCCATACCATAATTGTTGACCCCAGTGCTGCTCTCTAAATTGAGTGCCTTCATTCACACCAGCCATTCTGCCTGCAGTAAGAGGTTACAACCAGTTATGAGAAGTATTCCCACCTGTGGGGTTTAAATACAGCCAGTTTCTCTCACTTTCCCATGATTGGCCAGTTTTGAAAAGGCTAAGCTATGGGCACACCTGCTTACATAAGGTTGGCACTGCTTAAAGAGGTATACCACTAGGAAGATTGAATTGGCTCCCCTACACATTGCTTACACTTACTAACTTGAGCTGTGCTGTGATTAGCATTGCTTAATAGTTAATTAGCACTATATTTGCCATTTGGCAATGATTTATTCTTCATTACAGGTTATATATGTGTCTGGTATCTGTGATTCATGTGTACATACACTGTATGGGGACCTGGGGACTTCTACACTTTATTACAATTACACCTCAAATCTACGCTTACTGCAGTACTCCAGTTCACATATTTATGTTATGTAGCAAGGTATACCACTTCACATTCTACATAGATTCAGTTCACGTTTGGTTTGATTTTCCTGTGGTGAGGATTAGTTTGCTAATACCTCATTCATATCTACTGCTATGATGGCTTAGTGTTTAACTTCTGTGACTATAGTGTAAAGGGTCCTGAGTTTGAGCCTTGCAGAGGCAGTTTATTTTGCTGCTGGGCAGAACATGGGCCATTGGATACAGATTGATTAAGGCACTTTAAAGCAGTTGTAAGCAGGTTTGCAAAGGTTTGCACAATGGTAAGCACTGCTATCCTCTGGTTACGGTTTCTTACACTCATCTTCTACTTTGCTTAATCTGTCTAGGCAATGCTTACCTCTGCACAAACACACTTAAACACCCTTACTACTGCTTATTTGTGCTTAAGCATGCTTACTAGTGCCATATTCATTATGACACTGACACTTCACATGTGCATTTAATGCAGTACTCCAGTTCACATTTAAATGTTATTATGTAGGTTATACGGCAAAAAGATGTAAAAATATATTCATATACAGATTTCACATGGAAAATGTTATGTGCTGCAGTGGAACTCGAACTGGGAATGCCTGTTCGTTAGGTGGATGCTATAACCACTACACTATTGCTGTGCTGCTTCATTTGTATATGTATTCCTTGTTATCCTCTTCAGCCTTTTCAGCTGCTTTAACTGTAGCTAAGTGATGGGCAAACCTGTGCACCTATGGTTAACTGTACTCGGGGTTTTAAAAAAAAAACTAAAAGGGTCTCTTCATTTTATTTAAATGTACTGTTGCTGTTGAACACATGAGGACTGTTAGTGGGGATATGCGGACACTTATGAGCGGTCTCGCTCATTTATTTTCACATTCTTCTGTTCTACTTTGCAGGGGCTTGTTTATTCTGAGAGCTCTGCTCTCAGACACATCCCCTGCACTCGTCCATGCTCTGTGTAGCATTAGGAGTTCAGGCAGCACGCCTTCATTAATATGCATGGTGCGCTGCTGTCCTCCTCTTAAACTGCCACTTCCGTGCAGGACTAGATTAGTCCTGCACAGAAGATAAGTACATTTGGGGGATTAGCTTAACTAACACATGTTTATGTTTACATTATTTATATTTGCTATTGTCTGCCTGTTATTCTTGTGCATTGTAACAGATGTACTTTAGATGAAAATAAAATACATGCGTGTCAGTCTTGTGACTTTAAATCTTTATACAAGCATGTCAGCCTTGTGACTTTAAATCTTTACTGTTATTAACTATTTTTATTTGACTTTTATACACTAGAACTGTTTTGTGTACCTTTTGACTATGCTATGAGAATGACAGTCATACACTCTACTTTACTGTAGTACTGATAAATATCTTGCTTTAGTTGAATGAAAGTAAAACATTTGGGAATGATTTATTTATACATCAGATCCTGCTATGTATGCTTAACCATTTTCAAAATACATATTATAAAATATATCTCTTTTGTACAGATCAGCTGCAGTTTCCTGCACTTTTGCTATGTTTAAGCTAAGCTCTTATATGGAGGAAGTCAGTCTCTGTCGGTTCAGCTAATTTATTTTATTTATCCTGCAACTGCTGTTTAAGAGTTTCCTCATGGTCTGCCTGATATGTCTCAAGAACCTGTTCTGCTGAATCTGAAACTCCTATGCACTTTTGAAAAAATGTTTGTATAACTTGTCTAAGCTTCCTGAACTCATTGTGTCTGTCTTTTAGAAGTTTATTACATTATTTTGTAACAAAATGTACTAGAGGTTCAGTCAGTGACTGATTTGACTCTTGTTGTAACTCTGAAATAAACCTTTTACATGTGGTGATGGGACATAACTGTTCAACATCTGAATATAATGTCAGCATATTAATTTTTCCTGTTTCTTTACCATTAAAATTTGTGTCTGAACAGTTTAATCTTTGAACAATGTCATGCAATACTTTTTATGACATTGTAGACAAAATGCAGTTTCTGTAGAATCACACAATAAACATTTGTCATAACCCACATGACTTTCTTTGAGATACCAGTCAAATATTGTAATACATTTCCATAATGCCTTACTATCAACTTGCCCTAATAAGGTTTTACATTTACTAATGTGTTGTGTATACCAACATTGCAATTTACTAAAGCTTGGCTTACACCTGCTTGCATTATGTCTAATAGTATCCATACTAAAAATGTGACATAGAAAAAAGTCTTACCAGTTAGCAAGAAAACAGGTGATCAGGCTGTTGTTGCTGATGACTGGAAATTTTTCAGAGTCAATTGAGAAGCTGGTGAAACACAACAGGCAGCAAGATGCTGTGAAAGTAGATGTCCACCTTTTTTTGAAGAATCCATGGCACTGCGACTTTCCTCGACTTCAGGCTCAATCTGGATTCAGACGTCTGAAAAACTTTACTACTGCAAGCTGCATAAACTGGAATACTTCTGTTTAGGATTTACACATATGTACAAATGTTAGTTACTGTAAGTTGACTGAAGCGATCCTCTGCAGGGCTTTCCACTCCCTCTGTGTTCTAATGCAGGTAGGCTTGCCATTGAAAAATTAATGATAAGGTGCTAATCAAGGTGCTGCTTACTGTGATGCTTACTGTGATGGATCCAAAGTCTTCTTAAGACACTAGGTCTTGCTGGCTGGATTCTGCTGAAATCAAAGTCTAGTTATCACAGTCTATTGCCCACAGAAACTTACAGAGTGTACACTGATGCAGCACCAAAATTCTGAGCAGTAACCAATAAATGACTTTTTATAACAAATCACACATTCTACTGTTGCAGCTTTAGTTACACTGTTCTACTTTAATTCTCAAACAGCATGGATGATATGAGAGATACAATACAAAAAATATCTCTAACAATGTTATATGCTATAGTCTCTTTACACGGTTCTAGTCACGGAGTTCAAATCCTGTTTTTCACTTGGTATTCTATTTTGGACTTTGTATGAGAACATCTGTTTGCTGGTGTTTGCAGAAAAATATGTTTTCATCCTGTACTGGTATTGTTTTTTTAAGGAAACACCTTGTAGTAAAACACATACAAATGCTGACTTGATCATTGAAACTTCCTTGCTTAACAGTGTCATATGATAGAAACATGCACAGATTGTTTTCCTGTTTTCCACTCTTTAAAGAAGCAGGTTAACTTTCATCCTGTTTTTCACATTCTTGCCAAGTCTGTAAGAGGTCAGCTTTCTTGCTGACAGTGTGAAATGCATACTGATTCTGTAGGAAAACATGTCCATTAAGCAAATTCCTTATTTTCCAGGCCACAGTCATTTTAGTATGGATGCTAATCACATATTGCTAAACTCTATTTCTACATTTAAGCAAACTTTATTTTATTCCTTATTTATTTTGCATCTTTGTAACAGAATTACTTTCAACCTTAATATTTTGTTGAGCATATTCGTACAATAATTACCTATTCTACACAGCTACACCTTGACTGTGGTATAAATAGGACATGCTGGAGTGACAGGTATGTAACCCACACACTACACCCTATATGTAACAGGCTCCCCATCTGTCTGAGGCAGACTTTTGCCATAATGCACATCATGTGCAAGTTACACAATGGGGTGCGGAATAAGACAATCATAACTGGTTTAGGACAAATGTCTGTAATGGACACATGGAAATTGAAGATGGTTCATGTCATACACCACAGCTTGTAGATGTGTCAGGTCCCAAAACCCTGCTTACACTTATCAAGGGTACCAGACCTTGCCAGAGATTAGTGATGCACGACTAGGCTGAAAAAAAGCCATTGTTCTTGTTAGCCTGTTATACAAAAATTAACCTATGGAGCCATGCAGCTATACTGCTTTACCTTTCTGAAGACAGTTTTCTTCTGTGCTGATATTCCATCCTGTGCTCTGACAGCTTTGTGTTTATTGTACCTGTGTACCCATAGGTGTGTCCGACACAATCCTGAAACTGAAATATAAACAGTTCCATGAGACACCTTGCAGTACATTGTGTAAGTATACAGCCATTACATCATCCAATGTAATATGCACAAAGTAATGTGGTTTACTCATTACAAATGGCATACAATATCTGTCAGTGACCAGTACAAGTGGCATGTCACAGGCAAAAATAAATGAAACAAATACATAATAATTTAGATAATCACCCTGTACATCAGACACATAGCTTCATTTCCATGCATCAATGACAAGGATGACAGGGATGCGGCACAGGTATCATCACTTGCACACGGTGTTGTTTGGAGGTGCAGGATGCTTAGACTGACCCATTAGGTTGGCAAGCATGTGTGTGGGTCAGTAAGGGAAGCAGGCAAGGTGGACTATGGAAATGTGCCATGTGTGACTGTAGGTGACCTAATTGTGACAGTGGTGTGTGTGTGTCTGCATGAACACAGTCAAGCTCAGTGCTACCCCTACATGTCAGTATGTCAGACAGCTTTAAACTGTGCATGGTAGAACTGACAGTTCACAATCTCTGCCCCTGAACATGGGAACAGGAGTCACACTGGCACCTCCATGCCCATGGTCAGGAGCGGGCCTAGTACGTGAGGGTGACTGCTGTCTGCTGGGTCTGTGTCCTCCACTGGAATGCCCAGGACCATAAGGCCATAGCCTGCCACACCTTTGTTTGGACAGCACACTCCCCTCTGAAATGCTAGATGTACTGCCACAACAGAAGCATGACTGTGCATGGTCACGTGGACTCTGAACAGATGTAGTTGCTAATCCATGTCCCAGAGTCCAATGCTCAACTCCAACCAGATGTTCCATCACAGACAATGTGCATTCCAAGACAGATATTCTGTGATCTGTCTCAGGCCAATGTCTTTCCGTTGCATCAGTCAACCAATCCAGGGTATCAGCAATGTGGTGAAGGCAGTCAAGGATGTCAGACTGTGCTGCATCCATAACCATGAGAATTTGTCTGGAGTTCCTTTCAGAATGTACCTGTGCCTCCATGATAGCCCTAAACATACGCTGAGAGATATGTGATGAGACACCTGTAACAGGTGGTGGAAGGACAGCAGGCCTTCTCCAAGCACCCATATCAATCTGCCTGTGTGGAACCTCACCATCTCTTTGGATAAGGTCAGCATTGACACTCACTGCAGCCATAGTAGACACACTTTCCTGTTCAATGTCCCCACCCTCTGACTGTCCAATATCTGTAACCTCAGGAGACTGGGTATGTGTAGGCAAACTGACTGTGTATGATGATAATGAGAGCAGAAAAGGGATGTCAAACTCTGTGACAGATTCAACCCCTGCAACCCACACCTGTGCCTCACTTTGGCCACCATCATCATCAAAGCCTAAATAGACAATGACGTCAGGCTGTGAAGGGGACAGAGACCAACCCCCCCCTGTCACCTGTGACAAAAAGGGAAAAGTAGTACATTAATACATGCACTACTATGCTCTACAGTACAATCTTACAATATATGTCAAGCTCTATACAATGCTGTCAGTATTGCAGACTTGTTTAACCACCAAACTCATGTACTAGGACATGAGGACATAATTTTCTAACAAACATCTGTAGTTACTGATAAATAAAAAGCTTTTTAATCAAGAGTCTTATGAGCAAAAATGATGTACACTGTTGACATTTGGCAAACGCCTGCACAATTGACACATATGGCAATCTGTAATGTCCTGAAAAAAAACTGTCAAATCTATCAGTGTAATGACACATACAAGGCGTAGGTATGATTCTAAACTGTGTTCAGTTGGAAAATATCTGTGCAGCTGGCAAACATGCAGACAGTACATCAATGCAGCCAGCAGGCCTGGGATGACACTGTAGCAAATACATTGCATTACATCTACATCTCTAACAAAACAGTGTTGTGATTACCAGGAGCAGGTGTATGGCCAGATCCAATTCCTGATGGTCCTGTGAAAATTTGAGGGAGAGGTACTGTATACAGCACCACATAACCCAGAGGCTCCCTTCACTCTGGAATAAAATCCCGGTCCAGGTTAGGCAGAGTCCCTCATTGACTTTCTTCAAGAGGAATCTTGATGAGTGGATGGGAGATCATAGGTTTACCCCGGGTATCACTTCTGTGTCACTGTTAGACAGAGGCACAGTATACTAACCCCGAAAAAGGGCATAGCAAAATAAATTTAAAATGGGTGGCGAAAGCCAAACACATTCTGGCTAGGCTTATAAATGCCCTAGGGCAGATAGCCTAGTATGAACCTATGAACCTATGTTGCACTATAACAGGCTAATGTCCAAATAGCTCACATTTGCAGTACCTACTATGTTAATTGGTATGTTGGTCACAATCTGAGCATGAGATTCAAACTACATCTAGCCTCCTACCCCCTCAAACAATACTTGATACCCCCATAATACTATGTACAGCCTGACACACTGAATGCTTCAGTATCTCACTGCTCATCTAACTAAACATAACTGAAAGTTCCTCTTGCATGGAAATGGTGGAACCCACATCCTCAAAATACCGTGTGATGGATGCCTGGGAGCTGTCCTGTGTTCCTAGGTACACCAGGAATTCCTCAGTGGCTGACAGTGGTTATTCTGCTGCAGGGCCTCCTCTAGGAACATCATGATCCCTAGCCATGTCTGCTGCTCTTCTGTATGCAGCATAGATCATATTGGTGGCACAGTGTCACACCTGCTCATATGTCCTGCTCTGGTGACGGATAGCATTCACATCACAAACCAGATCAGCCAACAATACTGTATGCTCTTCCCTCTTTGGCCTTGCTCTGGACAGTAGAAGTTGATGGTATTGACAAAAGACCTCCAGGATGATGTGATTTTCAGCACCTCTAAAAGGGGCCTGGCATCGGGGATACATATTTCCTGAAAGACAACAAAATGGGAGCGCATGTCAGGATAACATATGTACAGCAATAACAGATGGCTACTGATATTCACTGCTTGATTTTACATCTCAGATTCAACATTATGCAAACACAGTAAGGTGTGGATTGCATTAGGATATTACCAATAGGCAGCTATTTCTTTCTGTGTCATGACAGATACTGATATATGATCACACACCCAACACAGGAGTCCATTTAACAATGCAAAACAAATAGCTGTGTAGTATTACAACCACTATCAAGAGAAATTTCCAGAAGGTTGGTGTACATAAATAACAAAAAACATTGCACCCTTACTGTACTACAGTTCCTCTGTAGGTGTAACACATTTGGAGATCAATGACGTCATCAATAGAGTTCTAAGAATGGCTTAATTATCTAATCCCATTCCTCCTCCTAAGTATACTGACATATATGCATCATGTTGGAAACAAAACGGTTACATACCTGATGTAGTACAATACTCCTCTGTTGAAAGGTACAGATATGTAAATGTTGTGCCGATGAGTTCACCCTGCAAAGTAACTAACACACAATGGTTCCACTAGCTAGCTGTTTGCCTTTCTACCATGGTTCTTATTAGCAGGTGTTTGCCTCTGAACCAATCTGTGCTTCTGTAATGATAATTGCAGCAAACTTAGCTGATTTGCAGTATAATCAGCCAATCCATTTTACTTGTTGCTGTACTTAAAAAAAAAAACTAGCATAGAGCTGAAAATATATTACTGTTTGTGACCTTTGGAGCTTATAGTACAATTTTTTGTCTAGGGAGGCCTAGCTGTTTTTTCGTGGAAAGGGGAGTTACTACTACAGGGCTTTGTTTTTCCATTTGGATAATTTGGCTGGTTCCTGTTTCTCTGCCTTAAATAGCCAGTGTTTAAACCAGTTTGTACTTGTTTACTCAAAGCTGCAATGAGCTAGGCCTTCTGCCCCATGCTCTGCTGTTTTACAAAAACTGTTGTCCGACTACAAAAGATAAGTGCTTATTTTCAACTGTTTTCTGCACTTCTGATTAACTAAAGCAATGTTTGCTGCATATCCATTTAAACTGTGCAACTGTTCTTAGGCTTAGTGAATTCAATCCTTGCCTCTGTTATGATATTGCATCCCACCCACTTGCCTAACTGTTGTTGTGACATTAAAGCTTTGTTGCTTTTGAGTTGCCCTCCTCTACTATAAATTTGATATTGGACACTCCCCCAGTCCCATTACATCAGCTCATTCTACTGAGTATAGTGAGATCAGTTGTGAAGGGCAACCCCTTATCTTTTTAAACTTGAATTATCTTCTGTCTCCTCACTTTCTACCTAATATATATATATATATATATATATATATATATATATATATATATATATATATATATATATATATATTGTACCTCTTCCTACTTCATTTTGCTGCTTGTGCTTAGGTGTTCAACTGCATTTAGTTTGCTGCATTTGTTAGTGCTTGTCGGTAGCCTTAAATTGATGACAGTATTCTACTGAATTGCTGCTTTATTTGAGCAGTTTTTTACTGTTGTGATTGTGAGATAATTTATCACATTTTCACTCTTTTAAAACAGTTTACAGATTAACTGCATTTCATTACTGTTTAACTGTATTTCATTGCTATTTACTGCAATTCATTACTGTTTAACTGCATTTCATTACCGTTTAACCAAGCAGAACCGTTACAAACAGGGAAAACAACAAAAGGCTGTATATGGTAACAAACACAAACTGCCCCAAAGCTTAAAATAAAATATTTATTAACAACCACAGAAATTGATAGGACTTTTAACTTTACAGCTACTTAGAGACATTTTAAAGGGGTTGTGCGCCTTGCCTTTGAGCTCTCTGATTCATTCACTTCTAATTTGCTAGTAACTGCATCAGTTGTTACATTTATACCATTTAACAGTATTTTTTTCATACTTTGAGATCTGTTTTTGTCTGTAAGTGATTAATCTGTGCTTTTTGAGTTTTAATGTGTTTTTAACTCTTAAATTGAGTGGCATAGTCTGGATACAGGTTTGCTGCACCCAGAGCTGCAGCTGCACTGTTTTTAACCCTTTCCAGCTACACATTTTCCCTTAGTAGCACTTGTGTGATCACCTAGTAGTACTACTCTTAGATCTTCCACCCTTTACCCTCTTAGCACTCTCTGTCCTCTCTCCCTCAGTTTTTTAACAAATATGGATGGACAATTTTCTACATTTTCTCCTGCCAGTCTGGTTGATATGGGCATCCTGTGACAGTGTAGCAACTGCCTCATGTACATGGACAACCGTCTACTACTACCACTTAGTAACACAATTTGTGAGAGATGCACTTACATTAAGAACCTAGAGTCAATGCTCTCTCCCTCACTAGCCAGTATACCTGACACTGAAATGGATGTTAACACAAACACCACACTTCAAACACCACTCACATCTACACAACACACACCCACATATACGGAGGTTATCAACAAAAACATACCCATACAAAAGAGACCTCCGAGGCAAAAACACATGCAAACTGTACACCACACCAAACACCACACATAATCCACACACCTGTGTCTCACAGCCATTAAGGCCAAAACATAAACCCAACATATTAGTCATAGGAGACTTCAATGTGAAACACACAGATGTGTCCCTCAACAGGTTGGATAAGGAGACAGTCGTAGTTGTTTTTTTGCAGGTGCCAGAATCCACCATATCACCCATGCACTCAAGTCTCTCAACAACAGTTACTGTTATGACTCTGTCAAAGTCCATGTTGGCGTGAATGATGTGAGGCATACCTCCCTGGACTATATGGAGAGAGACATGGTCATGTTCGCTGAATATGTTTCCTAGGCAGGTATGTTCCTAGCCTTAAGCAACATTCTACCATCACCCAGAATGATGCCTCAATACAAACAGAAAATGATTGACTTTAACAATTGGCTTAGTTCCTGGTGTCATTTCAAGAGGATCCAGTATCTGACAGCCAAAGAAGACATGACTGACAAGCCACAATGCTTTACAAGAGATGGCCTGCATCTGTCTCCCTTGGGCTTCAGGCTCCTGGCAAAGGCTCTTGCCTCCCCCATAGTGCCTTTTTAGGCAATGCCATGAGGTCAAAAGTACCAACGTGAACATTTCATCAAAATGCAAATTAAAGGTTATGGTGCTAATCACTAGAAGTCTAAACATGAAACTGCCCTCATTGCAAGAATTCTTAACCCTGGAAGATGTTGACATTTGTGCAGTCACAGAAACCTGGTTCAAAGCTGCAAACAACACCCCAGCCATACCAGGTTACTCATCCTATCATACATTCAGACCCCAAACCATGGGCAGCAAAGCAAAAGGAGGTGGATTTGCAGTATATATATATATATATATATATATATATATATATATATATATATATATATAAGACATGCACACCTCCAGGGTGGTCAAACAGTATGATGCACAGGAGATTTGCCAGGTACAGTTAACACCTGACAAGACCCCAATTCAAATCATAGCTAGCTACAGGCCCCCAACTTTGACTCAAGATGCCTACTTCACCTATATGGACCTCTTCAAATCTATCAAGATTTAACCCTTTACCCTGATCCTGGGTGACTTTAACTGTCCAACCATAGATTGGAAGAACTACTCATGTCAAAACACAAATGCCCAGAGATTCCTTGACTTCATCAATGCAAATGCCTTGGACCAGCTGGTTGACACCCCCACAAGAGGTGTGAATATATTGGACTTGGTATTAACTAATGTGAGTAACCACTGCCCCATCCCTACAGTGTCACTCTTCCTGGTAAGATCCAACCACAAGGCAGTCACTTTCAAAGTCACCATCTCCACCCGACCCCACCCCCCAGTTGGGGTCAAACAAAAAAACTTTGCAAAGCTGATTATAACCTCCTGAAGGAAAGTATAAACAGCTTCACAGCCCCCGCCACCCCCTCCATAGGAACTGGCACATATGTCCAAACCTACACCAAAGTATGAACTATACAAGTGTTTATATAGATGCATGGAATCAGGAATACCGGAAAGGACAAAATCCTCCTCCTCAAGGAAAAGTAAACCTGTCTGGTGATCACCTGCAATAAATAAACTCTATAATAAAAGGAAAGAATTACTGTCCAGGACCAAAAAGGAGCAGGTGCCTAATTGGAAGCAATCCCTCCTTATCCTGAAAAAGCAAATAAGAGCACTAATGAAATCCTCCAAAGCAAACAGAGTCCAAACTGACCACATCTACTAAAGACAGTCATAAGGCCTTCTTCACATATGTCCAATCTCAAAGGAAGCATTCAGATCTGCTCAGAACTGGTGGTCAAGGACACCACATACACAAATGCCATAGATATAGCCAACCTGCTGGCAGGCTGATTCATCAATAAATCAGGACATCTCCAGCACCTGCCCTCCTCCTCTTATCTCTAGGGAGCAAGTCATCACTGCCCTCTCAAAGGCAAAACATGCAGCCTCCATGGCACCCAATAACATCTCAGGCTGCATCCTACATGAACTCAGGTATTAACTTTCAGCACCATTAGGCACCCTATTAAACCAAATACTGAGTATTGGCTTCATCCCAGCCGAATGGAGGAGAGCCACCATCATCCATTTGCATAAAGGTGGAGCATCCATTGATCCAGGAAGTTATAGATTCATCAGCCTAACTAGCCTGATCTGCAAGGCCATGGAGCAGATTATCATGGACCTCATTAAAAAGGACACTGGCAATCTCCAAACATTCATTCCCACACAGTATTATTTTGTCAAGGGGAGGTCATGCCTGTTAAATTTGGTCCACTTCTTTGAGACAGTCACCAAAGCCATGGATGAGGGGAAGACAGTGCTCACCACCTACCTTGACTTGGCCCAAACCTTTGATACTATTCCCCCTCAGGTATAATAGATAAACTCTCTCAACCAGGCAGCCATCCATATGTTACCAGATGGGTAGCGAACTGGCTCACTGATAAAAACCACCAGGTCAAAATAGGGGAAGCCACCTCAAGCAGTAGACCCATGACAAGCAGTTTACCCCAGGGATTGGTCTTGGGTCCTCTGTTTTTGGGGATATACTTTTCTGACGTGCAGGCCTAAATCAGTGAGCTATGGCTGACCTATTCTGCAGATGACTGCAAGTTGGGTGATGTCATCACTTTCACTAGTGATGTGGACATCCTCCAAGAGGGTCTCACCCAAACAAATAACTGGTGCCAGAAACATGGCCTCAAACTGAATTCCAAAAAATGCATAATTATCCCCTTTGGGGAGAGTGATACCTCAAAAAATTATCACGCAATGAGTCGTGAGGGACTTGGGCACCCAGGTTGATAACAAACTGACTTTTGACCACCATATTGCCTCCATTGTACAGAATGCTTTCTACGTGGCCCACCTCATTAGTAAGGGTATCTCATCCAGGGATAAGGCGGTCATAAAAACCCTGTATTCTTCCCTTATAAGAAACATTATTGAGTACATTGCCCTTTTTGGCATGTACCTCACAAAGCATATCCAGCAGCTGGAGAGACCACAGGGGTTCTTTGCCAGCAGAATCCAGGACCACTCCTAACTAGTTCTAGTACAACACTAGAAAGTGCAGAAAATGTCAGGACATGCATTAGCCTGAATTCCCAGAGGATGTTGAAATGTGTATTGAAATTGTGGCACAGTAATATCAGACTGTAGCCCACAATGATTTGCTGGTCTTATCACACACAACCACAGCTGCACAAGTAACATACATTTATGGAGGTTGAGCTGGATGCAAGGGTTACCAACACACACTGAAAAGGGGACTATCATGACATAACATGTAACTTGGTAGTTGTCCAAATGCATAACATCATGGTTAATGTACCCCTTTCCTTTTTCTAGGACACACCAAGCATTTTGCCTTGTATTGTGTTACTGATACCGTTGGCCGACATACTTACCTGAAACACATACCTTAATTCCCAGTAGGATGGGTACCCTCAATCTGGTTGTACCTATACAACAAGGCTGCCACAGGTCCCACACTTACTCTTAAAGCTTGTTGTCCTGCAAAGTGTTCACCCTCTCTGCCTATGCCTATTGCCTGCAGCATCACTTTTAGCTTCAGCCTGTGGCACACACATTTGTATGTAAAAGGTAGTTGCTACAGACATTCTGTCTGCCATGATGTAGTATCTGTACCTCAGTAATTTCAAACCCAACATTTGAGAAAGGAGTTGTGATCTACATTGAGGCCTTACATCCTGTTCAGTGGTTGCATAGGATTCACAGGGTCATAGGAGTTTACTAGGCTATTGGCCCTGAGGCCCTTATAAGCCTAGCCAAGAGTTTAGCCCATGTTTAGACAAGTCAGCACCCAAAGCCCCTGTCCAGCAGGGACATAGGTGGAATCCCAGGGGTGTATTTTCAGTTTCCCATCCAGTTATCCAGGTTGCGCTTAAAAGGTATAATGAGGTGCTCTGCTTGACATGGAAAGGGAGTCTATTCCACAAATGGGGGCATCTCAAGGACACAAAATCTGTCCCACCAACAAGTTCTATTGATATCACAGGCCAGATTGAGGTTGCAGGTACAGGTTGCTCGAGTGGAGCTTGACTTGCAGATATGCAGCAGTCCCATCAAGGCGGGGTCTGAGATTGATTTTTATGCCAGACAGAGGTCATCTCTGATGATTCTGTATGAAACAGAGAAGAGGGATGGGATTTTAGCCTATCTATGTAGGGTAGATGTTTGAGGTCCTGGAGTTTCCTGGCATGGAACCTCTGTGGTTGCTCCAGCTGCTGCATGTGCTTTGCGAGGTACATGCCAAAGGGGGCATTGTACTCAATAATTGGTCTTATAAGGGAAGATACAAGGATGTTATGACCTCTTTGTCCTTGGATGAGATACTCTTACTTATGAGGTGGGCCATGTAGAAAGCTTTCCATTTAATGGAAGCAACATGGTGGTCAAAAGTCAGGTTGCTATCAACCTGGGTGCCCAAATCCCTCACTACTGATTGTGTACTTAGGACATTGTTATTAATGGATAATGTGTGGGGACATCACTATCCCCAAAGGGAGGCTGATGGGTATATAATTTTGTGGATCAGTGGACGCTCCACCTTTGTGTAAGGCTAAAAGTGGCTGTCCTCAACTCAGCTGGGACAAAGCTAGTACTGAGGCTTTGGTTGAATAGGGTGCTTAACGGTGCTGCAAGTTTATGCCTGAGTTCATGGTGGATGCAGCCTGGGATGTTATCAGGTCCCATGGAGGCTGTATTTTTCCCTTTGAGAGGGCAGTAATGACCTGTTCCCTAGAGATAAGGGGTGGGGGGCACATACTGGGGATGTCCTGATTTACTGATGGGGGTCAGAGGGGAGAAGTTTTCACTGAATCTGTCAGCCAGTAGATTGGACCATGGGAAACAGCTGCTTAATCTAACCCTACTGCTTAAACTTTACAGTTATAAGCCTGGAAAGTATATAGCTGTATTTCTGTCCAAAACACTTGTAACCATACCCTTGTGGTCAGTAGAAAAACAGGAACAATTCTCTCAGCTGCCCCTTGACCTACTATGCTTTCCTGAAGCAGAAATATATTATACTGAAGTAGCTAATTCTAGAATATAATGTAATTTACTCTCTGATTCTGATGTGTAAAAGAAAATCAGTAATGAACATAAAGAGAAATGCATTTTAGAGGGCTGAACAGATTGTATTTATATCGAGCTTTATTAACTGTAAATTGTTTCATGTTCCCACATATGCATAAATCTCATAGCAAGAAAGATTACATAAAATGAGCAAATGTATAGACAGCTTACATGAAATAATTTGCATATGGATAATACTAATAGAAAAAAATAGTTTGTATAAGGGCAACACTAAAAAAATAAAAATAAAAAAAAAAAATAATAATTATGGCCTTCATAGTCTGGCCATCAGGACAGAGGACTAAGTTTCCTATAGTCCCTGTTTTTATTCCCTCAGCCTCCATTTGTTTACTGTATGTCTCAATTAACCAGACAGTGGTCCCCCACCCCTAGCTGAATCTGAAAAATGTCATTGTGGATCAGTGCTTTGCTTGCCCTTGAAATCTCTCAGTGATCAATTCTATAACTCCATGCTGTCAAAGCACATATTTCCATGGGCACACCACTTTTTCTCTGAAGCAGAATTTCTTCACATAGGCCTTAGATCTTTCACTCAATTGTTTTTCACACTTTTTCTGTTCTTCCTCTAAAGCTGCATTAATCACATATGCCCATGGCAAAACAGATTGTCATGACTTTGCACTCACTTTTGTTTTCTTGCAGTGACTTTACAGCAAACCTTTTAAACATATTCTCATGCTCCCTCCACTACCTTACCCCATCTCTGTAACTTTCTGTTACACACATTCTACTAGAGCAATATTAAAAACATTTTATGGCATGGGACTGCTTTTCCCTAAGATGACTTGTGAATGTTCAGAAAGGACACATAAAAAATAATAATAATAATGACTTTGTGATGTAACTATCAGGAAGGCAAAAATTCTGCTCTTTCTGCTAAGCTTTCAAATTTGAGGGTATGGCACTTGCAGGAAAGTCTAAATAACAGACTGTTTCATTCATTTTACATAACCAGATCCAACAGCCTAATGGAAAGCATATCTTAATGTTAACAAACTAATGAAACAGTCCAAAAATACAGCACACAAGGGGCATAATTCAGTACCTTTCCTGTCAAAAACACATAATGCATCTTCTGGTTCATTTCCTACTCTTTATCATGAAAACACAGATGTACAAGATTCATTTCAGATCAGCAGTATATTCATAAAATATGTACATACCAATTTTTGTTGAACCTATAGATGAAGAAGCATTAATATTTGGTGCATTTTTCTTCCAATGAAATCTTTTTTTTGGCATAAGGAAAATATGTAATCAAAGAGGTGCAGACTACAATGGCAGATAAGGAAATGTGTCTCATTTAATCATTTATGCACCTTACTGGTTCAAACAGCTGTGCTTCTTAAATCACAATTGATTTCCTTCTTTTCTCCTACTGAAATAGATTTCTTTTCCCTAGATTTCCTTAAAGTCCTCATCTGTTTTATAATATTTTTAAGTAAGACCCAGCAGACATAAAGCACCTGTTTACAGGGGTGATAGCACTATTCTGATTACTTCAGCCATCTGTTATACCACACACAGTGATGTCCTGGGATTCAGACCGATGCCATGATGATATACTTTTTAGCAACACATTGTCTTGACGTAAGCCTGTAATCAGAGCCATTTATTTTTCCTGAAAAAGCACAAAGAGAAGTTTAACATGGACTTTCCACAGACACGTATTCTTCATCTACACAGATTTTTCTTTGTAGTACCTTTCAAAGATTTGCCCCATGGCAGAGTCTACCCTTTCATCATAGATCTACCATTGACAATCTTCCCAAGACACATGGCTGCACTAGGCAGAAGGAAGATGCTACCTCTAGTACAACTTTGACAGATGCAGTTCTCAGAGCTAGGACATTATCTTTGAATCACTGCAGGGGAGCACTAATTACACTTCCTTAAAAGTCAGACACAACTCAAGAAATTAGTGAGCAGATATATCTCTGAGACCTGAAATGTTTGGGGTCTTACAGCACCTTCTGGATATGGCCATCTGTGTGGATGTCCTTCTATATTTAAAATCATGTTGTTTCACTGAAGACACTTCACTGCAAGTGCTATCATCAATTGCTGTTAAATATTCAAGATATAAAAATCCAAAGTCCACAGTGGGGCAGTTAAGAGTTTGCCATAAGAAAGACCTCATAGAAAAACATAATTGCAGAATGACTCATCCTAAGCCTTTTTGAATTGTGCTATACTCCATACATGTCTGATATGCAGTGGAAGGATATTCTATAATCTACCTGCTCTAGACTGAAGGAAACAAGCTAGAAAGACTGAGCTGGGCCTAGGTGATGATACCAGGAGTACACTGTTTCTGGTAAAAGAACAGTTCATTCATCAAACATTTACAAATCAAAATAAGACCCTCCTTATTTATAAACAATGCAGAGAGAGAGAATAATGTGAAAAGATATTTCCATTTTTCCCTATAGTGCCAATTACAAACGCCTGCAATTAATCGTGTGAGGGACTTCTGTGTTATAATAATAGGTTCATAGGTAGGTACTAGGCTATCTGCTCAAGGGCATTTATAAGCCTAGCCAGTGTGTGTGTCAGCTATTGCCGCCCCATTGATTAATTAATTAATTAACTGATCCTCTGTCAAGACGAACCAATGAAGTGATCCCAGGGGTGTATTTTCTGTTACCCATCCACTCGTCAAGGTTTCTCTTGAAGAGTGTTAGTGAGGAGCTCTGGCTAATATAGTTAGGAATTTTGTTCCAAAGCATGGGGAGTCTCTGTGACAGAAATCTATCCCTCCAGCATGTTCTATTTATTGTTGTGGTGAGGTTTAGCTCACTAGAGCAAGTGGCTTGCAGTGACTTAGATTTTTTTAGGTGGAGCATGTCCATCAATTCTGAGTTGGACATGGCTTTGTAAGTCAGGCAGAGATCACCTCTGAGTAAGCGATATGCCACTGAGTACAGATGGAGTTTTTCCAGTCGGGCTGCATAGGACATATGTTTGAGGCCAGTAATCCTCTTGGTGAGGTACTTTTGTGGTCTTTCCAGCTGTTGGAAGTGTCTTGTGAGGTACATCCCAAACGGGGCATTGTACTCTATGATGGGTCTGATGAGTGACGAGTAGAAGGGTACTATAACCTCTTTATTTCCAGATGCAAATCCTTTAGTAATTAGATGGGCTACATAGAAGAACTTCATAACTACTTTGGCAATATGATTGTCAAAGGAGAGATTACTATCTACCTGGGTCCCCAGATCTCTTATTACCTCTTCTGTATTAAGGGGGCTGCCACCACTGTGGTAATTCATGGGTGTTTTGTTTTTCCCAAATGGGATGACTATGCATTTTTTGGCATTTAGCTTGAGACCATGACTTTGACACCAGGTGTCCCTCTCAGTAAGGCCCTTTTGGATAATGTCCGAGTCAGCCGGAGAGTCAGTTATGGTTCCTGGTTTGCAGTCATCCGCGAACTTTGTTAGCCATAGTCCTCCTGTGTTTGCCTGTACTGCTGAGAAGTATTTTCCAAACAGTAGGGGTCCCAGGACCGAACCTTGTTGGACAACACTTGTGACTGGTTTAGAGTCGGACATGGAGCCTGCTATTCTTACAGTGTGAGTTCTGTCTGTAAGACAGTTGGCAACCCATCTCGTGACGTAGGGGTTTATGTTCAGGCTGGTGAGTTTTTCTATAATTCCTGAGTGGGGAATGGTGTCAAAAGCCTTGGCGAGGTCAAGGTAGGCTGTGTGAACTACCTTTCCCTCATCTATGGCCTTGGTGACTGTCTCAAAGAAGTCAGCCAGGTTTGGTAGGCATGATCTGCCATTAACAAAGCCGAACTTGGTCGGGTCAAGTGTTTGGAGGTTTCCAATGTCTTTGTTAATGAGTTCCATGATGATGCGCTCTGTAGCCTTGCAGACCAGGCTAGCCAGGCTTATGGGGCAATAGTCACCAGGGTCAGTTGTGGCCCCTACTTTGTAGAGTGGAATAACTGTTGCTGTGCACCATTCTATGGGCATGTAGCCTGTGGAGAGGCTGAGGTTGAACAGTGTGTTTAGGTGGGGGGTTAGTTTGTTCTGTAGTTCGTGCAAAACTTGGCATGGGACACCATCTGGCCCCATTGACGCTGTGCTTTTGACTTTTAAAAGGGCTGTTTTCACCTGTGCGTCTGATTTCCAGGACACTACAATTTTCCAGTATTGTCGTGGGCCCTTTTGGGGGTGAGAGGGGGGATGAAGTTTGCACTGAATCTATCTGCCAGGATGTAGGCAATATCAATGGGTTCAGTATATTTTGTGCTATTTTGCACTAGCTCAGAGCATATCTGTGAGTTGCCACTTAGATTCTTTACATAGCTAAAGAAGGCTTTGTGGTTATCTTTCAAATTCTTGGCTATTTTTCTTTCAAAGTTAGCCTTGGAGGATTTTATGAGGGACCTTAGTTTCTTACTGATACTGATCAAGGATGTCTTTCCTTCTTGGGATTTACTTTTTTTCTGAACTAGTTTCCTCCTTCTATTGTGTAGCCTGTTTATTGCAGAGGTCCACCAAACTGGTTTCCTTCTCTTAGAGGAGTGAGTCTTGGTTTTGCTAGGGATGGCAAGATCCATGCATCCTTGTAGGTGCTCTTAGAGTGCATTTGTAAAGGTTCCTGTATCTTGGACAGCATTATCCTTTAGCATGGGAGCTGTGAAACTTACCACCTCTGTCTTAAGTAAGGTGAAGTTTGCTTTAGAAAAGTTTTTTTACTGTGGTATCCTTAGTTGGGGGTGGTCATGGGGTGTGGACATCCAGAGTAATTAGTTTATGGTCTGATCTAATCAGTGACAGGTTGACCTCCAGTGTGGAACACCTGTCGCCCATGTTGGTGATGACCAGGTCCAATATGTTTACACCTCTGGTAGGGGAGTTTACCAGCTGATCCAGGGCATTTGAGTTGATAAATTCCAGGAAGCGCTGGACCTGGGAGTTTGTACTTGAGTAGTTTTTCCCAGTTAATGGTAGGGTAATTGAAATTGCCCAATATCAGGGTGTTCAGTAGGACCTTCATGTTTACCAGTGTCTCCATAAATGTTATGTCTATTTTTTGCCAGTGCTGGTTTAGTATGTCTATGTGAGTCTGGAGGTGTGGTGCAAGTGTTAACCTTCTCCTCATGACTGCCTGTTCCAGACTTCGGTGGAGAGAGCTTAGCCTTCAATTTAGCTATATAATTGCATCTCTCGCATATGTTAATGTTTTGTGGTAGGAGGAGAGGGTTGTCTGTGTACATGAGGCAGTTGTAACATTTCCTCAGGATACCCAGGTTCACCAGCTGGACTGGAGAGTATACCTGAAATTGCCCTTTGGTCATGCCTGAATAATAGGGTGAGCTGCTTAGTCACTTGGTTGGTGAGGGGTGAATAATGAGCCTTGCCCTGCTGGGCAATCAAGTGTTGGGGTATATTAGTGCTTGCTATTATGTCTGAGCAAGTTCTGGACTGTAGGATGCTTTTTAAATGCTTAGGTTGAGAGTTAGACTACTTTCAAGGGAAAAACTGAGAGGAGACTTGATGCAGCTGGGATAAATTTAGCCCTAGCTAACCGGCACTGCCTGGACGTGCAAAACCATGCAAACACAGTTTTTACAACAGGGAAATGAAAGATAATGGGCCAGATTTATGATGGCTTGCACAGAGTCTAAGAGTAGAGTAAGACTCCATGCAGCCATCATGTCCAACGAGCGATCCAGGAACAGCCTGTAGGGGCGTGTAAGAGAGCTCCTAAAGCGGCTCTTACACGGACAGGGCTGGGACATGCAAATTAACTCAATTGCAGGTGAAAGGCATGCAAATGAGGCAGATTTGCGATTCAGGAAACCCGAACCTGTCTGAGTAAGAGCAGTGTTATTTGCAGAAATGTACTCAGTTGACAACTGAGTACCGTTCTGCAAATAGCAAAACTGAGCTGTGACAGCTCCAAATAAAGGTTTCATCCAGTGCAGGAAGCATGCCAATGGCCAAATATACGGCCATTGGAAATGTTCCCTGATGCAAAATTAAAATAAAAATAATTTTTTTCGGCGATTTCCGATGTATAAACATAGTGCAGTGCCACGCAAATGGGCTGCGCTCTAAAACCCAGAATACTACAAATTAAAACCCACAAATGTGGATTTTATTGAAAGTGGTAATATACAATGCAAGGGAATGGCAGGCTGAAGACAACATGGCCACCAAGTAGAGGTTGCTAAGGGGGGAAGCTCAGTCTAAGACATGCAACCAAGCATTAGTAGGCAATCCTATGTAAATGAGTGTTAGGATAGTGAATCGCTAGTTTACATAGCAAATGAGCACAGTCAGTGGAGTGTAGGAGTAGGATATGGGGTGTAACAGAGTAGAAGATAGGTCATGAGGGGGGTATGCATGAAAGAAGTGAAGCTCATTGGAGCAGAGTGGCATGTATCCGCTGTGATTTACACATAATGGAAAGAGGTGTGTCAACAGGTAGGCTAGGGAAAGGCAAGAAATGGAAGGTGTATGCTGTGGATAACACCAAAGTTTCTTGCTGAGCGTACATGCGCATGCGTGTGCCTGTAAACCCGAGTAAGACAGAGTGCGTGCGTATAAGCATGAGTGCACGTGTTTAAGCCAGAGTAAGCATTTATAAGGCTGTTTAAAGAGTTGTAAGTGCGTTTGTGCTGGTGTGCGTGCGTTTTAACCCGAATAAGCAGGTTTTAATCCATGTAAGCATGTGTGCGTGTGTGTTAGCTGCTGTGCGCGTGTTTGCGCTTGTGTGCGCGGCACTCCCCCCCTGAGGAAATAGAAAGAAAAAAGGAAGCACAACAAATAGTAGGAAGCTACCAGGGTGGTAAACAGCAATTACCACCATGTAGTATATGCAAACAAAATCGTACACACCAACTAGCACAACTGTGGTCAATGTTCAGTAATATTGGGCAACGTCCAGCAATGTTGTTGAATATTGAGCAATGTTGGACAAGCCTGGTCTAAGTAGGGCATAGCTGAACAAAAGCCAACATGCTCATATTTGCTTAACAGGCCCTTAAGCAGTATGGTCTGCTCAGTATGAAAATATAAAGCAGTGTTGGGCCTCGAACCCAGGATACTGTGCACTATAGCCAAAGTACTGAACCACTAAACCATGACGGTATTGCAGTGGTCCACCTGTATGATGGATTGTTGATAAGTCTATGTAAAGTATTCCATGGAAACCCTGCAGGCACAGCATAATCCTTGTTGAGTTATGACACAAAGGTGAGTCCTGCAGTGAGAACAGAACCTGACTTCCAACACAGACAGTATAAATGTTAATATTGGTCATGTTCGCCACATCAGCAAATGTAGTGGACCTCAGATAGCAACATACTGAAGGGTCACACTGGGCATGCTCACACACTTGAATAAATGAGACAAATGTCAGGCAACAAAACATGGAATGTCAGAACTTGGCATGCTCACACACTTAGGCCATGTCTGAGTACAGCAGTGGGCCACGCATATCTGGCAGTTGCATGTGTTAACCCAGGAACCTGTCACTATACAGCAATCCACCCTGTGCACACAGTTGTATGACAACTGACGCATCTATAATATAATGGAACCCTGTCATAATCAAATATGTTCTGCAGATACTGAAGTTCTTCATGGAAAGTGGCAAAGCAAAGATGATAAAGACCTGCAAACAGTATCAGCAATAAACATTGTGCATCTTGAACATTAGCATAGGTTCAGAGGTCGATACTAGGCTATCTGCCCTAGGCCATGTACAAGCCTAGCCAAAGTGTGTTTGGCATTCACAACCCTGTCAGATTACTACACTGTGTGTTTGAATAGTAGGTCAAACAAGATAGCCCATGTACGTTTATACTAGTGTGCCTCTGTCTAGCAGGGACACAGAAGATATCCCAGGGGTAAATATACAATCACCCATACAGTCATCAAGATGTCTCCAGTAGGTGGTCAGTGGGTGGCTCTGCCTATGTGAAACTGGGATTACATTCTGTAGTGAGTGGAGCCACTGGGATAAGAATCTGTCCCTCCACAATGTCCTATTAACATCTGTGCTGAGGTATACGTCCCTGCAGTGTGTAGCTCCAAGGGAGTTGGATAGCCTGAGGTGGAGCATGTCCAGTAATTCTGGTCTGGGTATAGCTGTAAACAACAGGCACTCATCATATCTGAGTAGGTGGTAAGCGACTGAGTAGAGATGGAGTTACTGCATCTGAACTATGCAGGGCGTCTGTGTGAGTCCCTAGATCTGCTTGG
This sequence comes from Protopterus annectens, assembly GCF_019279795.1. Taxonomy (NCBI): domain Eukaryota; kingdom Metazoa; phylum Chordata; order Ceratodontiformes; family Protopteridae; genus Protopterus; species Protopterus annectens. The sequence continues at coordinate 1,022,858,603 of NC_056728.1, read as the reverse complement.
TGAGGACCGTCCGTGGCCAGTACAGTTGCTGCAGGTGGCAGGTAAGGTACATCCCAAATGTGGCATCGTAACCAAGCATGGATGTGATGAGTATAGGGGCACAATGACCTCACTCGATCTAGATGTGAAACCATATGGGATAAGGTGGCACACATAGAAGGTGTGTCCAACCACTTTGGCAACGAGAATGTTAAAGGCGACAGTACGATCAAGTGATGTCCCCAAACCCCTAACAACTCCTACCGTATGTAATGGAGTACTACCTATGTGGTAATGTGTGGGCATGTTGTTACTTCCAAAGGGGATGACTATGCAACTAATGGCATTTAGCTGTAGGCCATGGCTCAGGCACCAGTCATCCATCTCTGTGAGACCCTGATTGAGTATGCATGTGGCAGCTGGAGAGTTGATCATGGCACCCAGTTTGCAGTCAAGTGCAAACATGTTCAGCTATATTCCCCCTGTGATAGCCTGTACATAAGACAAATATATACTGAACAAGAGAGATCCCAGGACCATGTTATGTGGGATGCCATGTGTAAGTGGTGCATAGTCAGACATGGCAACTGTAATTCTGACCATGTGGGTGCTATCCCTGATCTCTGTATCAATCCATTGTGTGAGATATGTGTCCAAATTGATGCTGGTGAGCCTATGCATAATGGCCCAGTGGGTTTTTGTGTTGAATGGTTTTGCAAGGTTCAGGTAGGCTGTGTGGACAGCCGTCCCTATGTCGATGGACCTGTTAGCCATTTAAAGAATACCTACAGGTTCAAGAGGCAAGAGCTGCCCACAGCAATGCTGAAATTAGTAGGACACAGTGTCTGTAGGTTCCCGATGTCTATTTGTAGGAGTCCTATGACAATATGCTCCATAGCTTTGCAGAACAGGCTACATAGGCTTATAGGGCAATATTGTCTGTGGTCCATTGTGGCACCAACTCTGTGGAGTGAGACCACTATCACAGTATGCCATTCCTTGGGTACATATCCTGTGGTAACTCCGATATTGAACAGTGATGTAATGTGAGGGTTGCATTTGTCATGATGCACGTGTATGATGCAGGCTGGGACACCATCTGGTCACATTGATACTGTGATGTACGCTGTGAGGAGGGCAGCACTCACCTGTTACTGTGTGATGTCAGGGAGGTTATACTCTTTTGAGATGGATAGTTGCTCCTTAGGGGGGGGTGGGTGGGAGACAGCTGCACTGAACCTGTTTGCCAGGATGTAGGCAATGCCAGTGGGTTCAGGGTAGGTTTAGTCAGTATGCAGTAACTCACAGCATATCAGGGAGTGTCCGCCCAGGTTCCTGACATAACTGAAGAAGGCCGAGTGATAGTCCTACGTGTCAGGTGCAATTGTCTGGCCCTTAGAAAAGTCCATGAGTGATTGTAGCTGTCTGCTAGTACAAATCGCAGATGCCTTCCCAGTCTGGGATTGTGCTCTATCATGTAGTAGCATCCTCCTGATGTTGTATAGCTTATTAATGTCTGGGGTCTACCAGACAGGTCCCCTGCCATTGTAGTAGTTGGTCTTGTTGTTATTTGGGATAGCACAATCCATGCAGTCCACTAGGTGTCCATAGAATGTGTATGTAAAGGATGCAGCAGTGTGAGCCGTATATGCCACTGTCTCGGGATCTCTGAAGGATACCACCTTGCTTTGATGAAGTGAGATGTTGGCTCATGAGAAGTTCACCAAGATTACCCAGGATGGGTGTGTGGAGGGTATATGTATGTCCTGTGAGATACATGTATGTTCTGACCTTACCAATGAGGGGTATATCACTGGTGTGGAACATAGAGTCCCCATGTTGGTGATGAGCAGGTCCAATATGTATTCCAAAAAACACACGAAAGTCACCACATGTCAAGATTTAATGAAACTTTCAGGTCTACACCCTTCCTCAGCATGCTGAGGAAGGGTGTAGACCTGAAAGCTTCATTAAACCAATATGTATTCCCCCTTGTGGCTGTGCTGACTGGTTGTGCCAAAGCATATGAGTCCACAAATTGTAGTGACTTTTGGGTGAGGTTGTCGGGGCTTGAGTAGTATCCCCAGTCAATATGTGTGTATATGAAGTCACGCAATATAATGGTGTCCGTGGAGACCTTCATATTCTCCATAGTTCCCACAAAAGCCAAGTGTGGTTCCTGAGTTTGGGAGTGTATTCTGTAGCAGGCAACAAACTGAAAGGCAGTATTGCACAATGGCAGTTGTATATGTATGATCTGTGATGCTTTGTGCAGTGCTACTAACCTGGAGGTGTGTGTATCTGGGATGTATATGGATACTCCCCCTAGTTGTGTTGTCTGTTCCAAGTCTTGTTGCCAGACAGCATGGTATGAAACATAACCTGGTAGTGCTGGTGTGCATAAGCGAGCCTGAACCAGGTGTCTGTCAGTGCAGAGATATTGCTCTCCTCCATACTGAGGAGAGTCCTGAGTGGCCACAATATGAGGTTAACACAACTGTTGTTGAGCAGCATTACCCTTACTTTCATTTAACCTGTAATGTCTATGGAGGTGGGTTTGTCTTCTGAGCCCTGCTTAAAAAAGGCACTCTGGTGGTAGCAAGAGCCTTAGCCAGCATACCAACGTCCAAGGGTGACAGGTGCAAGCTGTCCATAGTGAAGCTACGTGGCATGTTGAGCATGTCACCATACGCTGACAGACACTGTATCCCCTATGAATGAAACAAATTTGTTAGCCAACTGTCAAATGTGATATGTGTGTCCGTATACTGTGACATCATAATTGGTGGGTGTAAGATGCTAGACAAGGTCAGGGTCATACTGGCCTGGGCTACATGATCAGAGTGTACCTCCATGTATCATGTCATGTGGTCCAGGGAGTAACGTCTGAGGTTAAACACACCAGCATGGACAATGATGGTGCCGTCTTGTACTTGCTTTGGAGTGACCTGACTGCCTGTGTTATGCGGCAGATCCTGGCACCCAACAGACAGCCCAAAGTGAATATTCCCTTGTCAGGGCATGTGAGTGGTACGTCAGTGTGTCTGAACAAAAGTGTCATCTATTACAAGTGTATTAGGTGTGTTGTTTAGCCCGAAAGGCAGTGACCATGTGGCACACTGACATTGTGAACTTTGTGATATGTGGGTATTGTAGTGGGGTAGCAGGTGTGTGTGTGTCTGCTTTGTAGGTCTCTGCTGCTTAGGTAGAGTACATTTACAGCATCCGAGTATGTCAATGTGTGCTAATGTGGTTTGAGTGCTGTTGCTAGAGGATATGTGAGACTGATATGTGGTGTTTGTGATTACCTTCACCACCTGATAGGCTGCGCCAGTTATGGGTCGAGAGAGTTCAGCTCCCAGTATGTCTATATAGGTGCATCTCACACATATATCTGAGTTTGTCGGGAGGAGGAGAGGGTTGTTTGTGTACATGAGGCAGATGTGACAGTGTGTCAATATCACAATATCCACCAGCTGGACTGAAGAGTACACACAAAACCGACCCCTGAACATGCCAGGATATTATCATGACATACTCTGTAGCCTGATCACAAAGGATCAGTAGGGTGTTAAGCATGTAAAAGAGTATAACAGGGATTAGTGCTCATGTTAATTAGTGTTTTGTAAAGAGGATCCGAGAAGGAGTCCAGACTGAATCATGACACCTCCTTCAGCTATGTCATAAATATCAATGTACACCCATATATGTCCTGAGTCAGGGCCAACTGTACCTGAGTGTCAGTGCCGACATCATGACATACAGGCCCATATGTACATACCCATCCCCCACTGACAATAGTCCACATCATCATATCAGGAGATATCACATGTAGAATGGATGAGCAGCTACCCCCACTGCCAAAAGCATGGCAGCAGGTGGAATACATTGATTCCCAATATGTGTCATGCACAAACTACAGAACAAACAGATCATGCACCTGAACAGTCAGCTGAGCCACACCCTCTACACAGGATGTGGAACCATTGAATGCGTCACAGCTACATATGGCACTCCCCACAAGTGTTGGTGCACAACACACCATGGGAAGTCAAGTCCAGTACGCCTATGAGGTCTGATCTGCAAGGTCATGGAGTCCATCATGGTTGCAGTCATAAACAGAGCTATTAGAAGCTGACACACACACAACCCTACCAACTGTGGTATGTTCATGTGCGGATCATGGTTCCCAAACATGCTAGACTGTTTGCAAGGCAGCCACCCAGGACATACATCAATGAACACATTTACACATGTGTCACAGACTTTAAATAGCCCTTTATCAACATCCCAGACACGTAGTATTCCCAAAACCAAGACGCTGTGCATAAATATGTGTTGACATATGACGGAATGTCAATGTGTCCACAAATAGATCACACAAGGTAAGGATACTGAGGTTATGTTCAAGCTGTTGACACCTGCTGACCCACATGGACCATTCCTGGAATGGCATAAAACAAAGTGTACACACATCACCATGTCCAGTCTGATGATGTCACCATCTTATTAATACAGCAGGAGAAGGGAAATCAGCCAGTAAAGCAAATAGCGTGCTGTGATAATGCGTTTCTTTCCAGTATCATAACATAATTAGGGAGGGGTTTGAATCCTGCAAACTGTGTGTGTGTGTGGGGGGGGTGTATGTGTGTGTGCAGTTTCCTTTAAGAGGTGTTCCTTTTTGGAGACAGGGAAAACTCAGTAAAGGAGGTATATTCCTCTTTGGAAAGTCTGATGATGTCACCATCCTACAAATACTGCAGGAGAAGTGAAACCAGCCACGAAAGCAAATAGCGCGCCGTGTTAGTGCGTCTCTTTCTAGTATCATAACATAGTTAGGTAGGGGTTTGAATCCTGCAAACAGTGAGTGTGTATGTGTGCAATTGTCTTTAAAAAGAGTCCCCTTTTTGGAGACTGTGAAAACAGACTAAAAGAGGTACATTCCTCTTTGGAAAGTCTGATGATGTCACCATCCTACAAATACTGCAGGAGAAGGGAAACCAGCCAGAAAAGCAAACAGCGCGCTGTGTTAGTGCGTTTCTCTCTATTATCATAACATAGTTAGGTAGGGATTTGAATCCTGCAAACAGTGAGTGTGTATGTGTGCAATTGTCTTTGAAAGGAGTCCCCTTTTTGGAGACTGTGAAAACACACCGAAAGAGGTACATTCCTCTTTGGAAAGTCTGATGATGTCACCATCCTACAAATACAGCAGGAGAAGAAAAACCAGCCAGTAAAGCCTTTAGCACACTGTGTTAATGCGTCACTCTCTCGTATCATACCATAGGTAGGTAGGGGTTTGAATCCTGCAAACAGTGAGTGTGTGGGGGGGGTTTGTGTGTATGTATGCAATTGTCTTTGAAAGGAGTGTCCTTTCTGGAGGCTGTGAAAACACAGTAAAAGAGGTACATTCCTCTTTGGAAAGTCTGATGATGTCACCATCCTACAAATAGTGCAGGAGAAGGAAAACCAGCCAGTAAAGCAAATAGTGTGCCATGTTAATGTGTCTTTCTCTAGTATCATAACATTGGTAGGTAGGGGGTTGAATCCTGCAAATGCTGAGTGTGTATGTGTCACTGTTGGTCAACGCGGTGTCGGTTTTGCTTTTACTATGGTATGACATAGTATGATGACAACAGTAAGTGCATTGCAGACATCAGGTATCTGCATGGTAAATATATATGTGTACATGTCCCCTCAATCAGTACATAGGTGTGAAGCCTGCATACTGCATGAATACATTTATTTCCATTGACAGGTTGTGCCGCTGCTTCTCAGATTATAGGTCACATATGTATGTATGTGACACGACCATCCACTGTGTTCTGTGGCCAAGGTCATCTGTGGCACACACACCCATGACAGTTACTTAAGAGTAGTGTGAGTGAGGGTATATGCCTGGGGTATATGTCAGACATGGTCATACACAACAAAGTCTGCCAAGAATGGACAGTCTTTATAGGTGTATGACTGCCTTGTGGATATGCATTCAGGCCTCTAATGTCTTATGTGATACACCTTGGGACAACACAATACCTATGGATATGTGGATACCAAGGGACACATGACATAACATGGGTATGTATGTACACAATGGTACCCACCATACATGTTGAGGGATACCACCTGTGTGGTACTGACGGGATAGTATGTTTAGTACATGAGGATGACTATGCCATAGTCGGCATACTGCTATACAGCATGTATCACACAACAGGTATCTGTCTGTATGATACCCTTGTGTAGGATATGCGTCCCATCCAGGGAATGCATTGTAAGCCAATCCATGCATTCTCAGATTTGGATGGACACATCCCTAGTGTGTCTGCATGTACCTAAGGGGGCTATATGACACACAGGTGTGGTCACAGTAATGGGTGGCGGTCAAAACCACTGGTTAGTGTTATAGTGTAGAACCAGAAGGATCCAATTGATACTGGGCTCCCTACTACTGTGTGTCATTTGTCAGGACATCATCCAATGATTGCTTATAGTCATGCTGTTGAGGTTGTGTATACTACCAGACCGCAAATCATTGACTGATATTAACGGTATCACCCGCAGCATAGTGTCAACCCATGTCATACACACGTCTACCCATGTTATTATATAACTGTAGTAGAATGCATACTGGCCATTGAAAGATGCAATGAGATGTTAACAATGTGTATGACAGGGTATGTCACACGTCCCATGTGTCCACTATGCATGTACATCCAGACAGTGCACACCCACCATGTTCACAGATGTACACTTGCTAATCTGTACTGCACACATCACACACGTACTGTCCACTCACTAACACATGCTGGCAAGACATCACACATCAACCAAGTGGCACATGGGTGGATAATACATACTCAGACCTAACAGTGGTGTAAACAATGCTACATTGACAATCTGAGCTTTGATGCATAATGTCTCCTCAGATATACCTACAAGGATGTAGTTACACTTCCTTGTTGACAACTTGCTGTTATTGCTACACTGCTATAGTGTCACCCTGTGCATCAGCACCATGTTCGCCTGTCCCTCAGTCGATAATGCAGATGACAGGAGGCGGCACAGGTATCATCATATGCACAGGGCATTTTGTTGTTTGCCAGAGCCTGACATTGACCCATCCAATCGACGTGTGTGTGTGTGTGTGTGTGTGTGTGTGTGTGTGTGTGTGTGTGTGTGTGTGTGTGTGTGTGTGTGAGGGACAACAGTACAGCATGGGCCAATGTTGATGTAATGTGTGTGTGTATGTGTGAGCCCTAGTTGTTTGGTTAATGTGTGTGTATCTGCATGCACACAGCTCCACCATGTGGCTGCCATATACAGTGGTTTGTGGGACAGCCACAGACTGTACCTGCTTGGCTGTACAGATCACTGTCTCAGGCCATTGACACAGTACCTGTGCCTGGCAGGGATGCTTCGGACAGTATCAGGTACCAACCCTGACTGGGTACTGTCATCAGAGGCAGAGGTATGATGACTGGACCCATGTCCCTGCTGGGACTGGTCAGAGCCACGTGCACATAGTCTACAGGGATGGACAATGGAAAGGCCAGCCCCAGCATTGCTGGAGCTGGTACTGCCACTACTGGAGTGGCTGTGAACTGTGGGCCATCCGTGATCACTGCCAGTTGTTGCTGTTGCTGGCATGCATCCACATTGACGTTGCAACCATCCCACACGGTCCTGGCTCGAGGAAGACATGTTGTGGAGGGCATCTATTGTCTCCCCCAACATCTATCAATGACCTTGGTGTATGTCCGGATGGCACCGGCAAGGTCACGGATGCTGTCATTGATAGCGGTGTAATGTGCCCTCTGCACCCTAAGTCCCTGCCTGGTGTACCATTCCATACGTGCCTGAGCCTGCATTACAGCCTGGAACATAGTGGTCATCGTAAGACCTGTGAGGGCACGCCTGCCAGGGGCAATACGTCCAGTGGTGTTCCCCCAAGAACCCCTGGACCTCTGCCTATGTGGTAACATTCCGGGTCTACGGCTATGGCTGCTGTGAGGGGATGCAAGTGCCATGGGTACCACACTCTCCTAGTCAATGCCAACTGTATGCTGTCCCTCCCTTATGGCCATTGGTGGTGAGGGATATAATGGTAGTATGAGTGTGCGCATAGATGGGGTTGAACGCTGTGTACTGCAATTGGTGGACCAACAACAGACCCTGTCAAATCTCCCTGTGCCAAAATACATGTGTCATCATCACCAATATCCATGGCAGTGGCTTCAGGTTGCCTGCTACTTTCGCCAACCCCTACCTCAGCACCTGTGAGAGGAAGACAGGAAACACACGTTATGGTCTGCACATGCACACATGCACACATGAACACATGAACACATGAACACATGCACACATGCACACATGAACACATGCACACAGGAACACAGGAACACAGGAACACATGCACACATGCACACATGCACAGAGGAACACATGCACACATGCACACATGAACACATTCACACATGCACACATGAACACATGCACACATGAACACATGCACACAGGAACACAGGAACACATGCACACATGAACACAGGAACACATGCACACTCCTCACTACAGCAGCTACACACACACACAACAGAAATCCAAATCATACTCAATACTGGTTGACGGTGGGTGACAGTATCACAAGGCAAACAGTCACGTCACACGTGTCAGCATGCAGAATAAGTGTTGATCAAGTCCATGCAGTGTGAGTGTAGACAGCCATAGTTAACGACAGTGTACATGGTTGTGGTGCATGTGTGTACATGTTCAGTGATTGCCTACACCCTGGAACATAAGGTGTACAAGGACACAACATTTCTGTGCAAGAATTATAAGCTCTGCAATGTCCTGTGCACCATCACACACAGGTATACATACCATGGCTGCATGTGTTATCTGTGTGTCAAATGGATTGCCATGTCTGATTGCAGTGTCTGTGTCTGTATCAGATAATTGTGGACACAGGTGTAGCACATGCATGCTATGTACACACACAGGATGAGTGGTACATGTATACGTGATGGGATACCAATCCTGGACATGGCCATTGTAACAGTATGGGTGTAGTACCATTAGCCATCATCATCATCATGCATCATGTGGTCATTCAAGGCCACTAAAGTGAGCTAGACCACTGCCTAGCATGCTGTACCTGAACTGCAGTGCCATGGCTAAGTTCACAATTACACAGCCATGTTGCACAAGGGTGTGTCAGGTGCCCAGTAGGGAGCATTGCCTAACATGACTGTGTTATGTGTTAAGGAGTGTTGCACAGCCCCATGCTAGGCCCCTACCCATCAGGTATATTATGTGTGGTGTGTGGATGACATGTGGGATACTGAAGTGTGACCTGGCAGCGGGTGTCCGGTTACACTATGTGTAGCATGTTGAGGTGTACTGTGTATGACAAACGTGTTATGTTGTGTACATGTGTGTCAACTATGCCTATCCAATGTGCAGTACAGTGTTGCCACATTTGTGTCTGATGCTCTGTGCATTGCATGTGATTGAGGCAGCTACTGACATTACTGAGATGTCTCACATCTCACAGCAAACATGCACAGCATGCATTATGCGTAGGTGTGTTATGTGTACATGGCCTACACCTCACCTATGACATGCACAGTTCAATACCAAGTTTAAAGTGTTAACACACTCACCAGCATGTATCGTCTGCCCTGCTGTCACACCAGAGGGACCTGCAAGAATATGACACAGTTTGTCAGTGGCGACAACTGTGGCATTCCTACTGTGAGTGTGCTAAACTACAGTAGAACAACAGGCATAGGTGTACAGGTACTATACAAATTATCAGTATTGCACACAATAGGCAGCACAACTGCTAAACACAGTACACATCTCACACATGCATAATCTAACAATACAGGTAGCAGTAGTCTACAGCTAGGGTATGTTACCTGCACGCTCCATGTCACCATGCTGGGTGGCTCCGGCCTCCATGATGACACATGTGTGATGTTGTTGCTGCTGTAGGCCAGGAGCCACCACACTTAGCAGCAGTTCCTCCACTTTGGTGATGGGGGGATGTATGGCTACCCCACCACCTGTGGCAAGCTGTTGTCTGTGGATATCAGACGCACGCAGCCAGACATGTCTAATTAAATCACTGCAGTAATGGCGTACCTACTCATATGTCCAGTTATGCATGCCTATGTCATTTACCCGACGAACAACTTCTTGCCACAGTGCAGTACACTCCTGCTGGTGCTGGCTGGCCCTGAAAAACAGCAGGGTATAGTGCTGAACCAGGCTGTGGTGGATTTCCTGTTCCTCTGCAGCTGTGTAGCAGGGATTCCTGTGATGAGCCATAAGCCTGGAAGACAAGTAAACAATATGTGTGAGCAAGTCATGTGGCACACTTAACAGTATACAGTACAGATATCAGTTAACTGCCATATATAGCATCTGTTCGTCTGTCAGAGGATACACACATTCAATACCACATATCAGTGCTCAGCCCACAACTGGCTGATAGTGCCTGCCACACTCAATATGACACACCAGTATACACCAGTACTCGGCTCACTGTTTGGGATCCAATGCACAGCCTTGCCAGGGGGGTACATATCAAGCTAATGCATGCAGAAATATGTCATCCATTGCAATGATTATGAAGTACAGTTACAGTATAACCAGTAACCCACCCTAGTCGTTGATGCCATACCCCCACATAACATATGTGCACGGTTGTTAATATAGATGGCATACTGCTGTAACAGAGTATACATGTTGCTAGGTACACATGCAAACCCTGCATCACACATGTGATTGCAGACATGGTACAGGCATCATTACACACACATCAGACATTCATACAACACACAAATGTATGCTGACACAGATGAGCATTTCCTGTGTATCTTACAGTACTGTGTGCCCCTACTTACAGATACCTATGCCTGAGGAATGTAATCTGTGCAGACTACAGGAAACACACAAGACAGTGTTACCAGGGAATGTGAACATACACCATACTGTGCTGTTTAGGCCTATAGCTTCAGGTGGTACAACAGTTCAAATGTTGGCTGGATTCACCAGCAGTACCACTTACTGAGCATACATGTATTGCTTCAGCCTATGATGGGACACCACAGTCATACACAAGGAACTACGTCACAACATATACCATCCTACTAAGCCTGCATCACAATAACTGACACATCTTTCTCTGGCCTCACACTTAGTACACAAACGACCATGACAGAAACAACCTCACACTTAGCTATCACACCGTTACAGACCTTGCACACATTCACTGTCACACTCATTCCACC